>NC_048299.1:52848283-52984135 GCF_013100865.1 Trachemys scripta elegans | reverse complement strand
AAAAAAAGCGAACATCATTGTGGGATGTATTAGCAGGAGTGTTGTAAGCAAGACATGAGAAATAATTCTTCTGCTCTACTCTGTGCTGATTAGGCCTCAACTGGAGTATTATGTCTAGTTCTGGGTACCACACTTCAGGAAAGATGTGGACAAATTGGAGGAAGTCCAGAGAAGAGCAACAAAAATGATTAAGGGTTTAGAAAACATGACCTATGAGGGAAGATTGAACAAAATTGATTTGTTTATTCTGGAAAAGAGAAGACTGAGAGGGGACATAACAGTTTTCAAGTACATAAAAGGTTGTTACAAGGAGGAGGGAGCAGAATTGTTCCTCTTAACCTCTGAGGATAGGACAAGAAGCAATGGGCTTATTGCAGCAAGGGAGGTTTAGGTTGGACATTAGGAAAAACTTCTTAACTGTCAGGGTGCTTTAGAACTGGAATAAATTGCCTATGGGGGTTGTGGAATCTCCATCTCCATCACTGGAGATTTCTAAGAGCAGGTTAGACAAATACCTGTTAGGGATAGTCTAGATAATAGTTAGTCCTGCCATGAGTGCAGGGGATTGGACTAGATGACCTCTCAAGGTCCCTTCCAGTCCTATGATTCCCATCCTTTGTTCCATTCTCCTTTCTCTCATCTTTTCCTTTTTCTCTTTATTTCCGTTCAGTTTTCCCACTTCGTCCCATCACTGTCTTTCTCCCTGTTGCTTGTCCTCTTTCCCTTTTGTTTGACGCTCATTATGAGTATGTTAATACGTTTAATGTAACTGGGGCTAATTATATGCTAGATCCTGTATTGTATAGCAATTAATTTCTATAATGGTAAAGCAATTACTATGCAATTTACATGCATTGTATAATGACCTCACAAAGAAACGTATTAATTGAAAAATAATAAGAATAAAAACTATTCTTTGAGCAAAACCCACTATCACACCATTGAAAATCGAAAGCTTCCATTGAAATTTTTGCAGCAATATGTTGAGACCTCTAGGCAGGATAATGCATCACAAACTTTAAATTGACAAAAAAAAAAAAATTAAGTAGCTTAAGTCACACCCAGCCAAATGAGATTACAGGACTGAGAGAGTGAGTCTGAAATGAAATTTCAGTGTGTGAATTAAAGTACACATTGGGATTTATTTTTTCAAATCTTGTCCAATAGATTTTAATTTGACATTATACTTGCAAATGGCATATATTAATACACGCAGTCCATTAAAAGGTATAACCAAGAAGACTAGTTAGTTAATTTTGAGTTCACATAAACTGTGAGAGATTACTCAAGATTTTTAAAACCCAATCTCAAATTATCCCCTTTGAAAGAACATTTTCTAGGAACTACAAATTGACTGAGTTGTGGCTAATAGTGTGCTGCAATTGCTGGAGTGCTTAGTGAGTAAAGGCAAGGCTTCTGTTGATCTTTTAGTTGCTAGTAGGAGGAAATTTTTCTAGAACCTTTTAAGGGTACTTAGTTTGATCTTGTTTGTAAAGTGCTTTAAGATCTTCAGATGAAAGGTGTTATAGAAGTATAAAGTTACTTTATTTATTAAGCAGTAAAACATAACTGAGTGCATGGTTTTCTGAGCTATTACCAACCCCCACAGAATTGTTAGGTAGAAGCCCAGTTGCCACAAATTCCCAAGCAGAGAAGCAATACCCTAGCACAAAACGGCCACAGTCTCAGGATTTTCAGATTATGAGCTATATCTTTGTATCAGCTTTATTAACAAGAACACAGAGATTTATTCCATTTTGTTAAGGTTTTCTTACACCACTGAAAATAGTGCCAAACAAAATGTAAACAAACATAATACAATTCCCTAAAAAATAAAGCTTAAATCTTAACACTGAATATGTTTTAATTAGTTTGGCTTTCCTCTTTTTATCCACTTGTTTTCCATCCCCCCAGCTCCTGCTTTGTGGTTTCCTTTCTTGCAGGAGGCTGTTTAACTTTAAATTTGATAGTGAAAAGAGTTGAATCAGAAGCTGTAAAATATTACGGATCCAACTACAGTGCATGTCAGGGAGGCTGAGGCATGCTGGATTCATCAATACTGCTGATTATTCTGTGCTGAGATCTGTGGGACTGAGACATCAACATATCACAGTAGGGTTTTTTTTAAGGATGGCTTGCTATGATAGTACAACTCTTGCAGGTGGGCAGTAGGACAAGGCTGGTCACTGGGCGTTAGGTAGTTGTGGAGCCTGTGCTCTGGTGCACTGTTTCTAGTCTAGAGCATAAGTCAGAGGGGAACAGGGAAGCAGATATCATAGAAAAACACTCTCTACTCTACGCTGCTCTTCCTTCCTATGGCCAGATTGCTCCTGCTCCCCTCCCAATGACAGATGCCAGACTGACTTCCCAGCTGTCAAACCCAAGTCCCCATGTAGTAAGAGATCTGAATCCCCACCATCAGCCAGATCACTTTCTTCGCTCTGACAAGCTGCCCAACTCTCTCCTCCCAGAGATGGTAGCGACAAGACACGCTCCTCTTCCTAACTTCATTCTGCTCAGTAACAAGTGCCCCAGTCCTTTGCTATCTACCAAACCTTCCCCAGTCTATCCAATTGTAAAATTCCCTCCAGGCTTCTAGCTGCAAGAACCCTAGCCCTCCTTTCTGCCCCACCCTGATATGGACCTTCATCTGATACTTGATTTCCCACCCCCTTTTCCTAACTGCAAGTGGCATTATACCTCTCAGTTCTCATACATTCAGAGTTAGGCACCTCTTATTATTCAGCATAATTTAAAAAGAAATAACTGTGCTGCTTTCACCTGGGCCTATAAAGTCCACACCTGTTGAGTGTGGGAGGTATGGCCGTATCTACATAATCATTTTGTGCAGAATTAAATTTTTATTAGGAAAAAAGTTATTAATCCTTATAGTTGCTTCCATGTGAACAAAGTGTAAACCAAAGCAATGTTGTCTTGCTGGGTCTTAAGACAGATTCATTGCCAAACAACAGTAGAGTGAACTAGAAAACTTTGAGTCAGCTTGTCAAAACCATGTGGGAAGGAAGCTGTCAAGAATCATCAATTTCATGCTGCATCTGCTTGGGGAAGACAAGAACAGCAGCAGAGACAGGCACTGGAGATATTGCAAGCCATGCTGAAAAACTGAAGAGGGCTACAAGAAGGATTGAAAGTCTATCTGAATCGGCGGGTAGAAATCTATTTCTCGGGGATCGAATTATCGCGTCTCGTCGGGATGCGACAATCGATCCTGAATCGACACGCTTACTCCAGCAGAGGTAGGAGTAAGCGCTGTCGATGGGGAGCCGCGGAAGTCGATTTTGCCGCCGTCCTCACAGCGGGGTAAGTCGGCTCCGATACGTCGAATTCAGCTACGCTATTTGCGTAGCTGATATGCGTATCTTAAATCGACCCTCCCCCCCGTAGTGAAGACCTGCCATTACGGAGCTCAGTCTATGTTTCTTATGAAAGAGGAGTAGCAACTTGATCATAGTGTATAAATACCTACATGGGGAGACCATATCTGATAGAAGAGGGCTCTTTAATCTAGAAGACAAAAGTATAGCAAGACCCAATGGCTGGAAGCTGAAGCTCAAAAACATCTAACTGGAAATATATTGCAAATTTTTAACAGGGAGCATTATCAGTCATGAATGTGGTAGATTCTCCTTCACTTGAGGTCTTTAAATCAAGACTGGGTTTGTTTCTATGAGATGTGTTCAAGCTCAGGCATAATTATTGAGCTCACTGCAGAAATTACCGAGTGAATTTATTTGCAGGAAGTCAGAGTAGATGACCATAATGGTCCCTTCTGGCCTTAAAATCCATTTTCATGGGGAGAAGAACCTTAAAAATGAGGCTGAGGGGGTATTGGGAAGCCAGCATCTCACCTATTCCCTTGCAGCTGCAGCAGGATCTAGGAGAGGGGTAAAGTACTGGACATCCTTCCCCTTCACAACAGCCAGGAGACTCTGGTGTGGGGAGAAGACACAGAAGTATTTCTTTCTTCCAAAAGAAGAGGGAGACTAGCTCTTCAGAACTGATATTTATGGGCCATATGCTGATAAGAACTTTGGGCAGTGGCTATTCATGCCATCCTTCTACGAAGCCTAGCACTATCCTTCCCAACAGCTGAGAGTGGCAGGAGGACTCAGTTTCACCTTTGGCTAGTTTTCAGTTTCTTTTAAGGTATATCTGAAATGGAGCTGGTTAGGAAATTATGATGATTTTCCCCACAGCATTTTTTAAGACAGTGATGCTCCAATTTACACTAAGAGCCAGATTTATCCTTCCTGTAACTCCATAATGCTGTTGGCTCCAGTGTTTATCTTGGAGCAGTATCTTTATATACTCTTTTAAAAGATAGATGTATTCTATGAATTCTAGTATACATTTATAGTATATAGGAATAGGGTAGTATCCCTTTAAAGTGTGCTTCCAGTGGTGGTCATTATGATCTGTACTTCAGAAGCCTCCAGAAACGAGTTAGAGCAGGAGTATGTATGTACCTATGTCTTGCATACCTGTATATAAACATAGTTATCCAGGACCCAACTGTCTCCTTGTGATACTTCATGTTGTTTTTGTTGTGTAAAGAGCAAAAGATGCAACAGTATAATTTTATTACTTAATTTTATAATACAGAGTAAGTCAAAGAAGTAGGAAAAAAGATGGTTGCAAATTTACAAAATCTAAAGACAAAAGGGGCAGCCAATAATTACTCCTTCTTGTAATTAAGACTCTACTAATGGCCAAAATAAATTGTAAAGAAATGAAATTAATAAAGGAACAAATTTCTATCACAGAAACCTCTATATATCATAAAGAACTATAATAAAGACTGTACAACAGGCTAAGTATCAGTGTCATCTTTATGCTGTACTGAAGCTACAACATCTAAACTCTCTCATACTAAATAGAAGTAAGGCACAGAAAGCAGTGGTGGGGGTGGGGGCTTTAGGGGGAAGATCAACTTTGAACGTCCCTGTAAATAATTTTCTAGTTGAAGTGAATTTTCCTTCAGTTTTTCCCTTTGTCTTCTAACAAGACAACAATTTATTATGATTTATCATAATGACAGGAAACAACAATTTGTGGACATTATTGGTCGGATGCTACTTGGTGCAAAGGAGCCTAACACTTCACAGATTTGGCCCTCAATTTGTTCTTTACTTGGTGCTTCTATCCTAATCTCATTATTTATATAGCAGCACTGATTTCACAGACATATAAAGTAACAAACAGTCCTAGCCCAAGAATCTGACAATTTAGGATTTTTACTCTAACTAGACCTCACTTGATAGCTCTTAATGACTTTTTTTTTCATCAAGCTTGTGTAGCTGTTGCAGTATCAGGAAATTCTGTATTCCCACTACAAGACAGATACATTAAAGCTGGACAGATACAGCAAGACAGATGTATCTAATTAAGTGCAATGAGGAAGAAAGTACAATTAAGACTGTTTTTTTAAGTGATTTGATTAACATCAGTAACCAGGTTAGAGGCTTCTCTCCGAGCTGGAGATCTGTGTCCAGATACATCATGTACAATGTTTTATACATAGCTGAATAAAGCTGGGACTTGAACCTACAAACCCTCACTCCTGTGATTGGTACCATTGATTTCAAATGGACTTCAATGTGGTGGCTCATGTATTTAAGGTCTGCTCAGCTGAGTAAAATGTTGTAGGATTGAGCTTTAGTAATCTGTGAGTTGTAGATTTCATAGCTGGAGTCCGTGTTCAGGAGCTTATACAGTGGTATCTGAACAATGCATAAAGTGCTATGTCTAGCATCTGCACATGTACTTCCTTGCCCACTTTCCAGGGGGTGATTTATCTATCCCATTGCTATCACAGTTTAACACCTATTATCTGGAATAATAATATTTGCTTCAAAAACGTTGTGGGCATCTTTTTACTATCAGAAAAGTCAATTTTTTGTTTTTGTTTTGAAGGACATGACAAATGTTTTGGACTGTAGCGGTGATAGCCAACTTTTTCATCCTGATGAACTAAAATGTTACAGTCAATACTTTGGGGTAGAGTTTCTGCCATTCAGCCTCTCAGCTGGTGCATAGGGGGCCAAAACCACCTTTAAGCCCCATACTAGGCATTTCCCTAGTATGGGGAGTCATCAGTGGGTGCAGAGCCATCAGAACCAGCTCTTTTGCCTCCCTCACTGCAACCTCCAGCAAAGGTGGTGCTCAATAGGAGGGGATGTAGATGGGTCATACTATGCTGCAGCTGTTTCTACCTAGCACACGGTCCCTTGGCACCACCAGGCTGCTCTAACCTGCACCAGGGTCAGGGCAGAGGATAAGGGAGCCATAATTTGCAATTGGTTCTCAGTGTTTCTCCTCTCCTGGACTGTTCTGGCTAATTGTGGGGGGGACCGTCCCCATCTTTTGCTAGGCCCTTTCCTTGGCTGAGGCAGAGCAAGTGAAGTGCCTGTCCTGCTCTCCCTAGGTTTCTCAGAAGAAGCATACAATGAAGTAGCAAGAACTGCTTTTTTCCATGACTGCAGTACAGCATGCAGTGAGCCACGAAGCTGCTGAGCAGCTATGGAAGAGAAGGGCCAATGGCTGCGCAGAATGCTCCAGGCTCATGCTGCATGAAGCTGTAAAGGTGTTGGTGAAGGGAACATAAATATACAGCACAGTAAGGCTATCCAACCAGTGGACTCTCAGTAGCATTCTGTAGTGCCAGAAGGCAGGAGTGGAGCTCCCCCGATACAGTCTTCTATACCAGGGGTTCTCAAACTAGGGGTCGGGACCCCTCAGGGCGTCACAAGGGTATTATATGGGCAGGGGTCGCGAGGTGTCAGCCTCCACCCCAGACCCCGCTTTGCCTCCAGCATTTATAATGGTGTTAAATATATAAAAAAGTGTTTTTAATGTATAAGGGGGGGAGTCACACTCAGAGGCTTCTGTGTGAAAGGGGTCACCAGTACAAAAGTCTGAGAACCCCTGTTCTATACCATAGGATCCAAAAGATTGGGAAAAATCATTGGAATCAGATGCCTAGGACTGGACCAGATGTTGCCTGGAGACAAAGAGCTGGACAAGATCTTTCTGCAGAAGAGGAAAGGAGCCAGACCAGGGGGCAGGTGTGAATTTCCGGGGAAGCTAGAATATGCTTGCCTATAGGACCCACCTTTAAACTGTTATAATGGGTAGACGCTGGCTTTTGATGTTTTGAGTCCTTGTTGGTTCCAGGTCTATAGGCACCTATGTTGGCATTTATCCAGATAAGAGGAGTATTCTACAGGGTAGTTATAATGTTCCTATGAAATTTGTGCTTAGAATAAGTCAGTTACACATCACTGATATTTGTGTATTCCTGGAGTGGCTTCAGTTCAAGTTTATTGTTCTATAAGAGAGGATTACTAGGCGCCCAGTGCAGAATTCTTGCTTACAAGAAGATATTAATACTTTTCTCTCCCATCCAAGTATTCAGTAGCCCACATTTTCCTTAGTCTGTGAGATTTGACTAGCTCAAAGCCCACAGGGGTATGGCTACAGTCTAATGAGTTTATGTTCACTGAAACACGAGGGAGCAAGATAATAGGATGAGGTAGCAAACTCGGGTCTCGTGTAGCAATGCAGGGTACTACCACTAGCTCAGCTGGCAAGATACCCCACACATAGCACTTTTCAAAACATGCTATCATGAAATATGTACAGTCAGTGCCACTTCCAGGGGATGTAAATCACATGAAAGCCTCAGGAAATCATTTCCCTGCCCCCATCAAACAGAATAAGCTTTCTGTGGTGGTACTGGGACAATCAATCTCTCAAGCCACTTTATCAGGGAAATTTTGGGAGGGGAGGGGTTAACTGTCCTATCATTTACAATTAGGGGTGTTAATATGATGGTTAAAAGCCAGAAATTGCTCATGACTGTTGCTTTTCTTTGTCTCACCTGAGGGTATCCAGGAAATAGTCATCAGTTCAAATCAGAGGTGTTAATGTGCAATTAAAGATCAGAAGCATTTGCTGAATGAAATGAGTTGTGGCCTAGAAAAACTTTATTTTAATAGGATGTCTGCTTAATTGGGATGGATGAGCCTTCACAATTAAATAGTTGCTTTTCAAAGGGGCCAAATAGTTAGTCCTAGTCTAAGTAAGAAAATTAAGTGGGTTTAACTACATCATGAAGGGGTGTGAAAAATCAGCACCCCTGAGTGATATGGTTAAGCCAAACTAACCTCCTGTGTAGACAGTGCTAGGTCAATGGAAGAATTCTTCCTTCAGCCTAGCTGCTGCCTCTCAGGAAGTTGGATTATGCATGCGGAGGGAAGAACCCCTGATATCAGCATAGGTATCAGAGCTAAAGGGATGCAGCTGTGCCACTCCAGCATTTCAAGTGTAGACAAGCAAATTCCAGTGTCATTCAATAGGATTTGGACACTTAACTCCTGACAGTCCTTTTGAAATGAAAATATGGCTGAGATTTTCAAAGCTAACTCTGCTAATCCTAAACAGGTTACCCCTAGTCCCGGTGTAAGCAGGCACACTGCAAAGCCATTCCTGAGTTCCTGTGTCCTTACTGGTGCTGTGCTAACCCATGTGCGTTGGTAGTACTTCTGGGCTACACTCTTGGGTCTTTGAGCTGCACTAAACTGAGCTGCTGTGTTATTTCCCAGTGAAACGAGGGAGCATGTGTCTGTCCTTTTGGACATACAAGGGGAATTGCGGGAAGGCACTGGAGGACTATTGTCACTGAAATGGTTTAGCCTGTGTCCTCACTGCAAAGTGGACATATTACCATCCTGAGTAAAAGCAGCACCACGGCTTTAGTCTATACCCTAAGACAGGGAGGTCAGGTGGAAAGCACCACCAAGTTCAAGTGAGAGGGTTTTTTGTGTATGGCCAGGAGGAGGGTTGGGGCAGCATCTGAGTAAGAGCCTGGGTTAACTATGCAATTTAGACATATATCCTAAATTGAATTACTCATAATCTAGAAAAAACTCAAATATTGGGTATCAATCCCAGGATGAATTTACATGGCTACACTCTCATTACTAATCTTGTAATACTGTTAGTGGTTTATGAAGTGCTAAAGCTATATACAACTGTAAAAAAAATTAAGGGGTATCTGTGTGATGGAGTCCCAAATAAAATGCACTGAGCAGTAATCAGTTGGTTTAAAAGGTCCAAGCTCTTCAGAAATTTGCTCTTTTAATACCTGGAAAAATCTTCAAGGCAGAAAGACTGACAGTTCTAAACAACTCATTTATTCTCTCTCTCCCCATAAATCAAATGTCTACATCTGAAAATATTTTTTTCTGTGGTGAAGAGCCTGATCCTGAGAGATGATGAAGGCCACTAATGTCCACTGAAGTAAGTGTGAGCTGAGGTCACATAACACTTGATTGGATTGGGCTGTTAGGGCCAGCTCCCATTTGAAGTAAATAGCACAATGTCAATGTTTCGGGGATTGGGCCTGTGACGGATTGGATTACAGAAACCCCCTTGGGACTGCCACCTGACAGGCCGAGACTACTTCTGACCTGTTTTGCCTGCCAGCTAGGGACTCCAGAACCTTGCCTGTTTGAGCGAGACATGCTAGCCTACTACAAACACAGCCCCAGGTCTGAACTATGGCCCCCAAAAGTTGCAGGCTTAATTGAAAACAGCTTAAGAAGTGCTCCTGTCTCCAGCATTCAGATACCCAACTCCCAGTAGGAAGTTGGTGAAGGACTGGAATGAATTACCTACGGAGGTGGAATCTCCATCCTTAGAGGTTTTTAAGGCCCGGCTTGACAAAGCCCTGGCTGGGATGATTAATTGGGGTAGGTCCTGCTTTGAGCAGGAGGTTGGAGTAGATAACCTCCTGAGGTCTCTTCCAATCCAAATCTTCTATGATTCTAAACTGAAGCCAGAGATCCCCAGGGACTGCCTCCTGTGTCTGCCCTGAAAGACACTTTGAATTGACAGATCACTACAACTCTGTCACACTTAGGATTTAGTTTGATAACTCGTTTGTGTGTATGTTTGCTTGCTTTAACCTGTTAATAACATATTCCCTTTTCCTGGTTAATAAATCTTTAGATCAGTGATACTCAGACCTCAGTGGTTCAGGAGCCAAATTAGCAATCAAGATAACTCAAAAGAGCCACAAGTGTGAATTAATACTTTCATTTACTATTTTTATTTATATATAATTGTCACAGCAAGCTGACTAACCAAGTATTATTATTTAATCAACTACAACTGGTTAATATCACAGTAAAGCCTTCTGATTGGTTAATAATTAAATCACGGTGTTTTAATATCATGTGCTGCAAAGAGCTACAGGAGACGCATTCAATAGCCACTCGCAGCTTGCCCATCTCAATATGAGTATCACTGCTTTAGATTGGCTACAGGCACTGTTGGTGTAGATCTAAAGTACCAATTTATCTTTGGTTAGTGACTGGTCATTTGGGACTGGAAGCAATATACATATGGTGTGGGTTTTGGTGTAAGTGATCATTATCACTAAGTCCAGCTTGTCTGGGTGGCATGATAGACTGGGGAGTCTAAGGGGACTGTCTGTGACTTCATGGTATAACTGGAAAAAAAGAGTAGTTTTCTTCAGCTATCTTAGTATGAAAATAAAATCCTCCTTCCCATTCTTAAAAATATTCAGATGTTGATCTTTTAGTTTTTGTTGTTTGTTTTTTCACTCTGACAACTTTGTTGTTAAATTTCACACTTGGCATAGCTGCAGCTCTAATTCTGAATACATACTTTGCCTACACTGAAAATAAATTTATGCCCATTTGCAAATCATATAGCACATTAGTTTCCTTATAGATATAAATTATACTCTGGATGCTTGTAAAGGCAGATACTGGATTATAAGAGAGTAATGAATGGAATCAACAGATCCTGCAGCTCTTTAGCTCTTTCAGTGCAGCAAATATGATGTTTCTATAGTCTATAAGAGCTTGGATCTTGCTCTCTCAGGACCTATGTTGTTCAATGCCCTTTTCTTGCATTAATAGCCCTTCCTTAACTTTTCAACTTGTCACCTACATAACACTAAAAGTATAACAAACTCAGCTAATGATATTGCTTGTGTGTAAGTAGATAGCTCAATAGACCATTCATGAAAAGTCATCTGGGCACAGAGAAGAGACCAGAACAAGCCACTGAAGGAGCTAACCCATAAGCGTTAGCTATTGTACAAATTCTTCTCTGAAATGGAGACCCAAAGAAGCAACCAGCTATAGGGACAGTTCCCTTCTCCCGCCCATTTACAGTAGCCACCTGTCTTTTAATTTTAAAAAGATATCCCCTAATGAGGCAACCTAGTGACAGATGATGTGGAAAAAGCTGAAGTACTCACTTTTTTTTGCCTTGGTCTTCACAGACAAGCTCACACTTGACTCATATTCAGCTTCTCATCCACTATAATCCCTAGGTCCTTTTCTGCAAAACTGCCACTTAGCCAGTTGGTCCCCAGCCTGTAGCAGCGCATGGGATTCTTCCTCATCAGATTTCTTTTGGTCCAATCCTCCAATTTGTCTAGGTCACTCTGAACCCTATCCCTACCCTCCAGCGTATCTATCTCTCCCCCCAGTTTAGTGTCATCCGCGAACTTTCTGAGGGTGCAATCCATCCCATCATCCAGGTCATTAATGAAGATGTTGACCAGAACCGGCCCCAGGACCGAACCCTGGGACATGCCGCTTGATGCTGGCTGCCAAGTGGACATTGAGCCTTTGATCACTAGCCATTGAGCCTGATGATCTAGCCAGCTTTCTATCCACCTTATAGTCCATTCATCCAATCCATACTACTTTAACTTGCTGGCAACAATACTGTGGGAGACAATACTAAAGCCAAGGTATATCATGTCCACCACTTTCCCCATATCCATAGAGCCACTTATCTCATCATAGAAGGCTATCAGGTTGGTCAGGCATGACCTGCCCTTGGTGAATCCATGTTGATTGTTCCTGATCACCTTCCTCTCCTCCAAGTGCTTCAAAATGGACACCTTGAGGACCTGCTCCATGATTTTTCCAGGACTGAGGTGAAGCTGTAGTTTCTTCCCTTTTTTAAAGATGGGCACTATATTTGCCTTTTTTCAATTGTCCGGGACCTCCTCCGATCACCACAAGTTTTCAAGATAATGGCCAATGGCCCTGCAATCACATCAGCCAACTCCCTCAGCAACCCTCGGATGCATCTGGCCCCATGGACTTGTGCATGTCCAGCTTTTCTAAATACTCCTTAACCTGTTCTTTCACGACTGAGACCTGCTCACTTCCTCCCCATACTGTGCTGCCCAGTGCAGCACTCTGGGAGCTGACCTTGTCTGTGAAGACCGAGGCAAAAAAAGCATTGAGTACTTCAGCTTTTTCCACATCATCTGTCACTAGGTTGCCTCCCACATTCACTAAGGGTTCCACACTTTCCCTGACCACCTTCTTGTTGCTAACATACCTGTAGAAACCCTTCTTGTTACTCTTGACATCCCTTGCTAGCTGCAACTCCAATTGTGCTTTGTCCTTCCTGGTTATACTCCTGCATGCTCGAACAATATATTTATACTCCTCCGTAGTCATCTGTCCAAGTTTCCACTTCTTGTAAGCTTCCTTTTTGTGTTTAAGCTCACCGAAGATTTATTAAGCCAAGCTGGTCGCCTGCCATATTTGCTATTCTTTCTGAACATAGGGATGGTTTGTTCCTGCGCCCTCAGCAAGGCTTCTTTAAAATACAGTTTAGAGTCTCTGGCCCTTCAGAGTCCAAACAACAAAAGATGAAGTTTCTTTTTGTCAAGGACTTTTATTCCCTATCCCCAGATTTCAAGATGATGGGACAAGTTCACGTACATGTCTCTTCTTCATGGGTGTAAGAGAAGCAATCAACAAAGTATTTTGTCCTCTGGTGTTCCACAATGGCTTGTCTGGTGTCTAGGGGCCTTCTTGTGATGGGCAGGAGAACACCTCCTGTGGCAAAATGGTATTTCACACTTGGTAATGCTTCTTTCCTGATGAGAGATGGGGATTACAATTATAGAGCAAACACTTAAATATTACCCTATTGTAAGTGAGATTAATACATGCAGCAATTTACAAGCATTTCATAGAATCTAATCTCTAAATACGTTCTTAGAAGACTAATACCTGCTTTGAGCAAAACTAACATACAGGTGACCTCACAACGTTCCCTCTAATTTTGTCCCATCCATGTGCGGAATGAATTTTGCTATGTGCACTAATATGGAGGCAATGTGTGGCAGGGGTGTGGGCAAGGGGTTTGGAGTGTGGGAAGGGGCTCAGGCTTGGGGTGAGGGGGGTGAGGGCTTCGGCTGGGGGTGCAGGCTCTGGGGTAGGGCCAGGAAGAGAGGACTTCCCCCCTCCCCCAGCCCTCTCCACGCCACAGCAGCACCTGGGCTAGGGGGAGAAGCTCCTCTCCTCCCCGTGCCGCAGCCCCGTGACTAGGGGAATTAAGTGCGTGGCCCTTGGTGATGTCCTGTGTAGTCACGCAGGTGCACACCTTAGCAGGAACTTAGGTGACCTAGTCTGGTCTCCAGCCACGAAGTTGTCAGTTCTTAGCTAATGCCTGGCCAAGAGCTGGCATCTGGCCTGTCATCAGTGATAGTAGTTTAAAATTTTTTTGCAAGGATGCAAAATGTCATTTCAGTTGTTCCCTGCAGGGAACTACAGATTGCTTGGTGGGTGTGCCTGGCTCTTCCCAGTTGCCTTTCCTGCTGGGAGAATATCCTGGTGTGGTGAGCACTCCCAGTGTCTGTTGCCTGGGGAGCCTCATATCTCCGAAAAGTGTAATTTTTTGCCTGGCCTTAAAATCGAGAGCCAGAATGAACTGGGAGATTAAATTGTGCCTTTTTATGAAAGAGAGCTCCCTCTGTTTGACTTCTGAATTAAGCCTGGGGACCCTCTTGCCCCTTGTATGTTGTTCTCCGAGCAAGTTTATTACCTCATCCACTTCGATGCAACTTTCCCCTGGGGCTTCTAAGAGGAAGACTCAAGAATCCCCTCAAAAAGACAATAGGAAGCAGAGCTCATGTTCTCCAGATAGGTTCCCTATCTCAAAGAAATCCCAGTTGCTTATTGAGACAACTGCTTTGGTGCCCACCAGTCCCAGACTTAGTACCCATGGGGCTGCAGGTTTACTCTGACCACCAGTAAACCCAAAAATCTAAGAGTTCCAGCTCAGGAAAATCATCAGTAATGTCAAGAGATCAATTCAACAAGGAAAAGAATACCTTTTCTAAGTCAGTACTGGTAGAATCTGTCAGGGCCTAGATACCTGACATTTCAGTGCTGCAGAAGACCAGTCTAACAGCTAGTAGTCCCCGGAGACCATAAAGCCTTTGGTACTGCCTGCTCCTCTGCCACAGTCACCTCTGCTCAGACTGCTGCTTTGGTACCGACCACCCTGTTGGTACCACAGGAGTTGAGATTTTTCATGGGACCTTGCAGTAACAGAGATGCCGGACTCCCCTTTGTTTGGTACCGATCCATCCTGCAGGTCGACTGACATTCACCCAGTACCAATAAAGTCACCCCCTTTTTTTTTTTTTTTTTACTGGAGCTCCACCTCTACAAAGTGACGTTTAAGATGATGATGGGGATTTCTCACCTCTCTCTCAAATTTTAGTTTAGAGCTCCCTTCCTCACTATCAGAGGAATATTTTTTCCAGAGATTTCTAGGGAAAAACATCCTCAAGCTCCATTTTGGTGGTATGAGCACTCTTAGGTGTCCCCATCTATACCATACAGGCCCTTTCATTAGCTACACTGGGATTCATTGCTGGCAAACCACCAATTCTCTAGGACTTTTTTCATCATTTATCTACCCTTATCATGACAGTTTCCCCCCACTCCCATCCATCCCCTCTCTCTCGAAAAAAAACTGATCCACAAGAAGAGATCTTCGAGGAACAGGGGATGAGCGTGGACAAAGAGGTCACCCTGCCAACCAACATCTCCTCTCCATCCCTTGATGAAGCAGTCAAACCTCCCTCACCATCCCTGCCTGATGACTTAAAACAGTTGCAGGACCTCACTAAAAGGATAGCGGACTTCTAATAAATTCCATTTGAAGAGGTTAAGGAATCACAGCATAAACTTCTTAGAGAGAGACAAGATGAGTGAGGTAATCTTTTATTGGACCAATTTCTGTTGATGAGAGAGACAATCTTTTGAGCTACACAGAGCTCTTCCTTGGGTCTGTAAAAGGTACTCAGCATGTCACAGCTAAATACAAGATTGAACAGATAGAATATGTGCTATCTGTTTGATCTTGTATTTAGCTGTGACACCCATCTTGCATCCTTGGACCAATACAGCTACAATACTGCATACAATATAAACTACTTAATATTCTGCAAACAGCATTGTCTGCCTGGATTGTGCTACCTATTAATGTGGCTCTGCTGGATCCTGCAGAAGTAATTTGGCATACCCCAGCAACAATACTAAACGCCTGTAAAAGGGCTGCTAAGAAATATTATGTTACATCTTTTACATCTAAAGATTTGGAATTTGTTTACTCATCCCTCGCCCAACTCCCTAGTTTTTGAGGCTGTAAATGGACATGGAAGGCAGCACCACACTAAATCAGTGCTATAACATAAAAATCAGAAGTGTCTCGATTTATTTGGTCACAAATCCTATTAATTGGTAACTCTGCAGTTAGAATCACCAACTATCACGCATTGATGGTGAGATATAATCACACCAACTACTCAAAGTTCAATTTGTTTGAGCATCTACCTCCAGAGCAGAGGGACCAATTCCATGCAATCATTACAGAGTCAGCTTCTTGACAGAATATCTCTACAGGTATCTCTGCATGCTGCTGACACAGCTGCTTGCTCTGTTTCTACAGCGGTGGTCATGTGATGGGCTTCAACTCTCAGGATTTCTAAGGGCAGTCCGGAATATAGTCTGGAACTTTCTCCACAAACAATTTTAAGCCTTTCAAGGAAACAGAGAGTCTCTCCATACATTAAAAGCATTTCATGGCCACTTTGCATTCTCTGGGAATTTGCACATCTGCACATAAAAGGAAATTTAGTAAGTCCCAGACAGGGCAAAGATATCATCCTGTCCTATTCTCCGGCTTCCAGAGACCTTATGAACACTAATGAAAGAGGCAGAGGTTCCAGAAAAGGAAACCACTTGCTACACTGACATAAAACTCACAATTCTTCCCATCAAAACATCAATTCTGATGGGGTGGTCAAGGTTTTGAGTTGCCTCCCTCAGTCTCCTTACCAGCTGCAATGGGCCACATGCCTTCCTTGCTTTGGGAACCTTCTTTCTCACTTCCAACAAGCTTGGGATCACATCATTATGGACAAGTGGGTTTTGGAGATCATATCAGCAGGATACTCCATTCACTTTACTTCCTTCTTCAGGGACCTCTCTCACATGCATCTTCTAAAGCAGGAAATAGATTTCCTCCTGAACTTACGTGCTATGGTACTAGTTCCTGTACAACATAGAGATAAGGGGCTTTATTCCAGGTACTTCCTGGTCCAAAAAACAAGAGTGTGGAAACCCATTCTAGATCTAAGGCTCCTCAACAGGTTTGTGGTGGTCAAAATGATACTTGCAACAATACTACTATTATTGGACCTATGGGATTGGTTCCCAGTACTCAGCCTACAGGATGCATATTTCCATATAGCTATCCATCCTTTCCACAGAAGGTTCTTACATTTCATTCTAGGTCAGAACCACTTGCTATACAGAGTGCTTCCATTTGGTCTCTCCTCTGCTCCCAGAGTGGGTTGGTTTCTTTCTTTTCTTTCTTTTTTTTAAGGTTCTTTCAGTGCTAGCAGTTTACCTTTTCAGAGATGGAATACTAATATCTCCTATCTTGACAATTGGCTGCTAAAGGGACACTCCTACAGCAAGACCTCAGTGGCCACTCAGAAGGCCATAAAATTATTTTTTATCCTGGGACTGCAGTTAAACATTCTGAAGTCCACCTTGCCTTAGTGCAAAGATTGGAGTTTGTAGGAGCTTGCCTTTATGCAATACTGGTAATAGCCTACCTCCCAATGCACTGGTTTACAACTCTATCAAATTTAGTTATTACAGTGCAAGTCAACCCCAGACATCAGTCAAAAACTGTCTCCACTTTTTGGAGCATCTGGGATGATTGTGATAACCCATGCAAAGTTGCACATGTACTTCTTCCAGGGATGGCTCAGAAGTGTTTATTCACTGAGCAAAAAGAGCTTGAATAAACTACTCTTGGTTCCTACTGTTAAGAAGTACCTCACCAATGTTTGTGCAGGTGTCCCCTTCACTCAGCCATCTCCAATAATAGAAACAACAAATGCATCCCTTTTGGGATAGGGAGCACATCTCTACACTCACACAGAGAGCACTCTACACATCAGCTTGCTGGAATTTAGGGTGGTCAGGACAGACAACATGTTGTGCATGTTTTATATCAACCATCAAGGGAGACCGAGATCACCCTCTCTCTGCGTCAAAGCACAGAGACTCTGGAATTGATGCATACAAAATCATATCAACAACGCAGCAGCTTACTTCCTGGGTGTTCAAAACATCATGATAGACACCCTCAGCAGACACGCCTCTCGGGCTCATGAGTGGGAGATAGATCCCATTATGCTTCACCGTATATTTCAGTGTTGGGGCATCCCACTGATAGACCTATTTGCCACAGCCAGAAACAAGAAGTGTCCCTTCTTCTGCTTAAGAGGCTGACTGGACTGCCACTCCTTGGCAGATGCCTTTCTCCTTTGTTGGATGTTGGGTCTGTTGTATGCAACTCCTCTAACATAGGCACTGACTTAGTGAGCTGCCGGCAGGTGCTTGACCCCCGTTCTGCCCCAGGCCCTGCTCCTGCTCCACCCCTT
Source organism: Trachemys scripta elegans (assembly GCF_013100865.1). NCBI lineage: Eukaryota > Metazoa > Chordata > Testudines > Emydidae > Trachemys > Trachemys scripta. Next base: position 52,966,293 of record NC_048299.1, on the reverse strand, counting down.
TCTCCGTACCCCTTCCCCTCCCCCCAGCGTCTTTTGCATGCTGCAAAACAGCTGATTTGTGGTGGGCAGTAAGTGCTGGAAGGGAGATGGAGGAACTGATCAGTGGGGCCGCCAACGGGTGGGAATTGCTGGGTGGGGAGAAGCGCTGACTCATGGGACTGTTGGGGTTTTTTGTGTGTGTTTTTTCATGGGTGCTCCAGCCCCAGAGCACCCACAGAGTCAGTGCCTATGTTGACTAATATCCAAGGTGCTGGTGAAGATAAGGAAAGACAAGGCCTGGGTTCTTATGGTGGTTCCAACATGGCCGAGAAAGACTTGCTTTCCTTACTTGATGCAGTTGGCTGTGATCAAGTGTCACTGATCACTCTCCAGACTATCCCTCATTTTCTCTCTCAGGCTGACAGTCAAATTCTTCACCCTAACCTTGGGGTTTCTGCCTCAAAGCATGGCTGATTGATGGTTTGTGGGGTTAGGAGCAACCTGTTCTGAAGAAGAAAGAAGAGTATTGTTACATAGTAGGAAGCCATCTAGCCATAATACTTAACTATAAAAGTGGATGAGATTCAATCTCTGATGTGACCAAGACACTTTTCATCTGTCTTCTGTGCTGTCAGATATACTAGATTACACCTTAAAACCAAAAAAAGCAGAGTTGTCTTTGAGTTTCATTAGAGTATGTTTGGCAGTCATTCTGACCCTCCATTTCTCAGTGGAGGGTTTTTTGGGGTTTGCTTATCAAATGATGATGGTGAGGTTTCTCAAGGGATTGGTAAATTTTTTTTTCCCCACAAGTCAAATGTCCTACTCCAGTTTGGGACCTCAACATGGTGCTCAGATGCTTTACAAGACCTTCCTTTGACCTCCCTTCTTGACTTATCTATGAGAACAGTCTTCTTGGAAGCTATTATTTCTGCTCGAAAAGTTGGAGAGATGGGGCTCTGATAGCATATTCCCATGTCCCTCTCCCCCATGTCACAGCATTTTTCAAGGGCAAGGTCACACTGCGACCACATCCCAAATTCTTACTGCAGGTATCTTCTGACTTCCATACTAAAAAAACTGGAAGATGAATAAACTGGTTAAACACCTGAATAAGGAACAAACCTCTTGGACAGGATTCAGCCATTTAGAAAATCTCCCAGATTGTTTAGAAATTGGAGCACCCATGGGGACTCTGCTTAAAAAAGGAAAGGTTACTTCATGGGGTGAGTAACTAGTTCTTTGAGATGTGCATCCCTATGGGTGCTCCACCACCCACCTTCTTTCCCCTCTGCTTCAGTGTTCTCTGCGATTTAAGCACTGTGGTAGAGAAAGAACTGAGGCCGGCTTGCCCACACAGTTCTATATAGCCACAGTGCAGCACACAAAGCAGAGTAGGGTGCATTCGCTCACCAATGTTATGGTGGGGTCTATTATAGACTACCAAATAAAGAAGAAGAAGTGGATGAGGCATTCTTCAAGCAGGTAACAAGATTAGCTAACACACATGAACTAGTGTTAATGGGGGTTTTTAACTTCCCTGATACCTGTTGGAAGACTATTGCAGCAAAATATATGTCCTGCAAGTTCTTAGCATGTGTAGGAGACAACTTTCTAATTCAGAACGTTGAGGAAACAACTAGCAGGTCATCCATTTTGCATCTGGTTTTGACCAACGGGGATGAATTAGTTGCAAATGCGAAGGTCATTGTGAACTTGGGAGGAAGTGATCATGATCTGATAGAATTCGTGATCCTATGGAAAGGAGGACATAAGAACAGCAAAACAAGGACACTGGACTTCAAAAAAGCAGATTTCAACCAACTCAGAGAAATAGCAGGCAGTGTCCCATGGAGAGACCAATTAGGAAAGAAAGGGAGTCGAAGGGGGCTGTCAGTTCTTAGAAGATATAATGCTATCTCCCCCATAGTAGGGAGGGATAGTTCACTGATTTGAGCATTGGCCTGCTAAACTCAGGATTGTGAGCTCAATCCTTGAGGGGGGAACTGGGATAAAAATCTGTCTGGGGATTGGTCCTGCTTTGAGAAGGGGGGTGGGGGGATAGACTAGATGACTTTCTGAGGTCCCTTCCAACCCTATGATTCTATAGGCTCAACATCAAGCTATTCCAATGCAGAGGAAAGATAAGAAGAGACCAGTGTGGCTGCACAAGGAGCTTTTTAGCTATCTAAAAACCAAAAGGGATACATACAGGAAATGGAAGGAGGGTCGTGTCATGATGGATGTATACATGGGAAAAGCATGAGAGTGTCTGGACAAAGTCAGGAAAGCTAAGGCAAGGAGTGAGTTTCAACTGGCAAGAGCTGTTAGAGATAATAAGAAGGGGTTCTACAAATATGTCAGACAAAGAAATACCAGGTACCCGCTGCTCAGTGGAGAAGGTGAGCTGATAATGGAGGATAAAAAGATGGAGCTGTACAATGCCTATCAAACAAAGAGTAAGTATTAATGGAATGTCAGATTTGAAGGAGGTTTCAAGTGGTGTTCTGCAGGGATCTGTTCTGGGTCCAGGGGGTCTTGTTTAACATCTTTATTAATGACCTGGATGTAAGAATAGAGAGCATACTGATCAAATTTGCAGATGACACAAATCTAGGAGAGTTGCAAATACTATGGAGGATAGAACTAAAATTCAAAGGGATCTCGGCAAACTGAAGAACTAAGCTATAGACAACAAAATGAAATTCAACAAAGACCAGTGTAAGGTGCTACACTTAAGGAAGAAAAAACAGATGCACAAGTACAGAATGGGGAATAACTGGCGTGACAGCAGCACTGCTGAGAAGGATCTAGGAGTTGTGGTGGGTCACAATCTCAACATGGGTCAACAAAGCGATGCTGTTGCAAAAAAAGCAAATGCAATTTTGGATTGCATTAACAGAGGCATAGAATGCAAGTCATGGGAGGTAATAGTATCACTCTGCTCAGTGCTAGTTAGGCCTCAGCTGTAGTACTGTGTCCAATTTTGGTCACTGCTGTAGAGAAATGATGTAGAAAAACTGGAAAGGATCCAGAGGCAATTGACAAAGATGATCAAAGGGATGGAATGTAAGCCACATGATCAAAGCTTGAAGGAACTGGGTATGTTTAGTTTGGAAAAGAGGAGATTAAGGGGGAGACATGATAGCGGTCTTCAAATACTTGAAAGGCTGCCATAAGAAAGATGGAGACAAATTCTTATCTCTTGCCACAGAGGGCAGTACAAGAGGCAATGGGTTCAAATTACAGCATTGCAAATTTAGATGAAATCTCAGGAAAAACTTTCTAACTGTAGGAACAGTAGGACAATGGAACAAACTGCCTAAGGAAGTCATGGAATCTCCTTCACTGGAGGTTTTTAAAAAAAAGAGGCTGGATTGCCATCTGTCTTGGATGGTTTGGACACAACAAATTCTGTATCTTGGCAGGAGGTTAGACTAGATGACCCTTGTGGTCCCTTCTAACCCTATGGTTCTATGAAGACATGGGGCACATGCACACTTGAAGTGGAGCACCCATAGGGACACACATCTCAAAGAACTACAGTTACTGCACAGGGTGAGTAACCTCTCCTTCCTTCCACTACCAGTCAGTTACTCATTCTTTTATACTGACTCCTATGATAGATCCTTCAGTGTCTAAAGTAGATTAAAACGAGACGGGGAGTTCTCATTGCCCCAGCCACTGGGGGGGTGGGAACTTGAGAAAAGAGTACTGCTTACCCAAGCCAAGGAGTGAGGAAGTGGGGGAGCTGTCCTATGCTTTTAGAAGAGGATGCACTGCACCCCATTTGACCTTATTTTAACACTTGAGCATCTTCTTCCAAAGCCTCTAGAGCAGTGGTGAGCAACCTGCAGCCCGCTGCTTCCCACAGCTCCCATTGGCCAGGAACTGTGAACTGCGGCCACTGGGAGCTGTGGGAGGCCATGCCTGCAGACAGTCAATGCCAGCAAAATGTATTGCAGCCTGCAATCAGATTACCCTGGTGGGCTGCATGCGGCCCACGGCCTGCAGGTTGCAATCACTTCTCCAGAGCTTTGTTGGGAGATGCTATGTGGTTCATATTCTTCCATTCCAAGGAGATTGAGTTTACCACTTTAATGTACTTCTTAAATAGCCTGGATAGCCCAAAGTGGTCCTTAACTTGGGTCTCTTACCTGCCAGCATAATACAGTCTCAAGAGTCCAGCAAAGGTGTCACTTTTGCTGTGACCCTATGATGCATGAAATCAGGTTTTCTTGGCATACACTAATAGGATCTATTATAATCAAAATCTCTAAGAAAAGAGTTAACTGAGCCTTTGGTATAGGGATTAAGTAATCAGTGCTCTTCTTTTTTTTTAAATAGATGGTAAAAATCATCACTTACTTGCTAGCAGCAGAAATGTACATGTTTTGCTGATATTTCAGACAAAATGTTTGATAACCTCCCATGGATCTTGAAACAAATTCAGTCGTGATCAAATCAGTGCTGAATCACTGGTAGGCTTTGCTGTTCCAAGGATTTTTCAAAGACAGATCAGTGTACATATTTGAATAAAGCATGTAACCTAACATGGCTAATTGAAACAGCTAATAGATGCTGTAGTGTGTGTGGGGTGGCTTCTTTTTTTAGCAATCCATTAATCTACATTTTCAAGGATACTGATCAGAGCTGATGTCTCTATTGAGAACCCAGAGACTGTTCTATTTGTAAATATGTCACCAAGTTACACCAATTATAATCTGATCATTAAAAATGTATTCAGTTAGATATTCTATTAGTTTTATAGCTGAAAAATATTTTTCAGTGAGAGGTCACCTTACAAATTTTTCAACTCTTGCTCCTTTGTAAAGTATCTTATTAAATTTGCATTTGATTCAAGTATATAACGGAAAATACATGTTTTATTACCATTCTGTACAGCTGAATCAGTAAACTTGTGTTTGTTTACAGTAAGTATATGTTACCAGTATAAATCACTTGACTTTGCATAAGTATCTAATCAAAAGATAAAGGATTTCCATTATTTATTCTGCATCATTGTAATATTACTTTGGTTAAACAGTCCATGGCCAATGTTTTCAAACACAGGGGAAGACTTTTCCAAAGACATAAGGGGCAGTTAGGCAACCAACTCCCGTCAACTTTCAATGGGAGCTGAGTGCCTCAATCTTTATCATTAATGGAGGTAGAGTAAATGTCAGGAGGAGAAAATACAGCCCTACTGTTTATAATTATCAGAACTTCTTATTAGCAGGCTACAAATCTTCCACTCCAATACTTTTATACCTATGACAATCCCATTCTAACCCTTACTCTCTTTTTTTTTTAGAAAGGAAACAATTCTTTGAAGGGAAACTTAGACTTCTTGTGAGGGAGAAGAGTGGAAAATACATTCAAAAGGTGAATGAATGAAATGTCTAAGAAGAATGGTGTGTATATAATCTTTCAACTTCTAGGTCACTGATTTAAATCAGGGGCATGCCTGTACTGCCCCACAGTTTGGACTTTGGGATATGCATAATAGTGCATGCCAAAGTGCTGTGCTGTAACTCCCCATGTAGATGTTGTGGGTGCAAACTTACAGGTGCCCGGTTTGTACTAATGTACTCTCCAAAAAGGTACCTTGAAGCATAGGTGCTGGAACTAGGGGTGCCGCTGCACCCCATGGCTTGGAGTGCTTTCAGTCATATACAGGGTTTACAGTTTGGTTCAATGGCTTTCAGCACCCCCATTATACAAATTGTTCCAGTGCCCCTGCCTTTAGGTTTGTGCCTGCACCATCCACATGAGGGGAGGGCACAGCACTTCGGTGTGCACTGCTATTTGCACACCCCGTAGTCCAAACCACAAGGGAGCACAGATGTGTCCCAGGCCTATTTCTAATTCTGTAGCTACCAGATATGACTGCCATCCTATGGCTGAGAATTGAGTTTGTGGTATCAGTCCAGTTACTAATGGAGAGGTAGTTGTATGTGAGAAAGGATGGTCCAGCGGTTAGGGCACTAGCTCAGCACTTGAGACACCTGGGTTCAATTCTCTGCTTTACCATGGACTTTCTGGGTCACCTTGGACATCTCTGTTTCAATTTGTAAAATGGAGAATAGCTTTTCCCTGTGTTACAGGGGTGTTGTGAGAATAAATACATTAAATATTGTGAGCTGCTCAGAAACTACAATAATAGGGTGACATATAGGCAACTAAGGGCTGGTGTACTCTAATGCTGTAAGTTGATCTGAGTTACTCATTCAGTTACGTAAGTGAAGCTGATATAACTTCCCATCAACATAGCTTTTGCCTCTCAGGGAAGTAGAGTACAGATGTCGACAGAAGAGTGCTCTCCCATCGACTTAGTGTGTCGACTTAACGAGTCTGAGATAGATATATATGATGCAGACCATCACAGCTGGTCACACAAGAGGGCAAGGATTAAACTGACATAAGACTGAACTAAACTCTTCCAGTCTTAGAAATTGTACATCTAGGCCAGCATGAGGAAACTGCCACTGCTTGTATTTTGTCTCCATTATGGAGGTGTCAGTTACAACTCTATAGTTACGGTTGAGTAGAATTTTGCCATTAAAACCAGAATTCCCCGCACTATTGTATGGGGGAAATACAGCATATTTCCCCTCCAAAATTACAGTACTTTGAATACAGAATGAATTTGTGGAGAATTCACAAGTAGATCCATTAATTAGTTAAGGAGTTAAAATTAATTGGTCCATTAAGAAATTTAGTATTGAGTGTCACAGTTTCCCCCCCTAATTTTCTCAATGGCAAAACACAGACCCTTTAAACTCTTATATAGTTAAATCTCACTGAAATCTTGTGGATAGTTATATTTGAAGAAATATTTTTAGGATTAATGGTCATTTTTGTTGTTGTTCATAAGCAAACATTTCTCCTTCATTTGGGACTGGTGAATAATCTTCAGAGAATTTAATGAACTGCTTTCTTTTTAATTTTTTTTAAGATGGCTCCTGAAGCCACAAGTATTATTAGAAGTGCACTCTTTTAAGAGTTCTCCTACCTCCCATTATTCCCATGGGCAGAGAAGCTAGGCCGCTCTCAGCAGGGAAACTTGTGACCTGTAGGCAGATAGGGTCTCTTCAGGGCAGAGTTAAAGTTGTTTGGGTGCCCCACACGTGTATTTGTATATCCTAACTTATTTAGATTTCATTAGATTTAACCATAACTTTGAATTTCCTGAGTTATAAAGCTTGCTTCTGGAATAATTACGAATCACTAATCGCTATAGTTCATGTTACCCCAAATTATTGATATTTACTCTCTCTAATTTTCACTTCATCTTGCCATGTTTTTTGTCTGGGATTTCTGTTACTTCTGTGGATTAAGAGAACTTCATTTTCCAGAGCTATCAGCCTGGAACTTCATAGCTTATGAAGCTTGGAGCCTTACTATTAAAAGTAAGTATGTACACTTAGAAATGCCACAAAAAAATTTAAAAGAACATTAGTCAGGCTGCAAAGTCAAGAACTCAACAGTTAGGAAATTTCAGCTTTAAGGTTGCCTGTGCAATCTTAATTTGGCTCCTCTGTCCATATATATTAGAAACAACTTTTAAACACATGATCAAATTTTTTCACAGAACCCCTCCAGAAGCTGGAAAAAAACAGAAATTCCATCAGGTGCATCATATTTACACCCATGTGGTTCATCGGGGATGGAATCTTTAGATCCGCCTCTAACTTGAGCTAATGGAGTAACTGATGGTAGTAGATTGTCATCATCCTTTATGAATAGCAATGCAAGAGGGGGAGGAGACACCTACTTTGACAGCAGGTTACACACTTTAGCAGACAGCAGAGGAATGATGACACTCGGGAATCTTGGATTTCATTCCTTTTTTCTGGAGAGAGGGAGGGAGAAGAGTGCTGTAGTAGGTGCTGACTATTCTGCCCATTCTTCCGAGCTTTGACTCCTTCTGCTTCATCACCTCCAGTCTGTCCCAATCCTGTCTCTTCCCCACCCCAGGTTCTGAGTCCCAGTCCCATTCTCCTTGCAGACCCAGTTTGTCTCCACTCCTCAGGTTTCTCATCCCATTCCAGTCTCCTTGCCCAGCCAATCCTATTCTTCCTCTCTGGGTTCCCTGGATGAGTTCCAATCTCCCACTTTTTTCTTTTCTAAGGTATAACCTTCCTTTTGTGCACTAAAGTAATATAGAAAAAGCATAATTAATGTGGTATGATTAATGTTGTAAAGACATGCTGGCAAGATAAGTCAGAGAGACCATTTAAAGAGATGCTGAATACCTATAACTCTATTTGAAGATAAAAGCTGCTCAACACCTCTGAAAAACAGGGCCACAGTGCAATGTGATGGTCACTTGTAAATGCTTGCTTTTCTCTTGAGCAATCACCAGGTTTACAGGGAAGACAAGGTAATCTTTAGGCCTCTGTAGTTGTCTGTGTCCCTTGCTGATATCTCCGTTTTGGAGGTCAACAAGAGAGAGGCTGCTTTGGATCCCTCTCCATGTCTGTCTTTCTATGAAAGAATCTGCCCTGGGTTTGGCAGTTGGATGAGAGAAACCTCATTAACATGCTCCCTTGATGTCATTCTTATGCAACTGACTTTAGGCAAGTAGGGTTGAGAAATCAGAGTTGCCTCTGACAAGTACTGAGAGGGGAAAATACCCCACTTAGAACAGATAAAAGCCACTAAAAGCAGTTCTACACTTAAGAAGCTGCAGCAATGCAGCTGCACTGCTTTAGTGAAGCATCGAATATCAGGGTTGGAAGGGACCTCAGGAGATCATGTAGTCTAACCCCCTGCTCAAAGCAGGACCAATCCCCAATTAAATCATCCAACAGATTTTTGCCCTATATCCCTAAATGGCCCCCTCAAGGATTAAACTCACAACCCTGGGTTTAGTAGGCCAATGTTCAAACCACTGAGCTATCCCTGATAATCATAGAATGAAGATATTACTATTCCAAAGGGAGAGCTGCTTCTGTCTGTGTGATTAATCCAGCTCCATGAGTGGCAGTAGCTATGTCAAGGGGAGAATCTCTCCCCTTGACATAGTGCTGTGTAGACCAGTGGTTCTCAGCCTGGGGTCTGGGGCCAACTAACAAGCCCCGAGCAGGTTTTAGGGGGTCTGCCAAACAGGGCCAGCATTAGACTTGCTGGGGCCCAAGGCAGAAAGCCAAAGCCCCACCACCAGGGGCTGAGGCCCAGGGTTCCAAACCCTGCCACCCAGGGCTGAAGCCGAAGCCCAAGCAACTTAGCTTCGCAGGGGCCCCCTGTGGCATGGGGGCATGGGCAAGTGCCCTGCTTGCTACCCCCTAACACTGGCCCTGGCTTTTATATGCAGAAAAACAGTTGTGGCCCAGATGGGTTTTTGAAGTGAGGTTTTTTTACCCACGAAAGCTTATGCCCAAATAAATTTGTTAGTCTTTAAGGTGCCACCGGACTCCTTGATGTTTTTGTGGATACAGACTAACACTGCTACCCCCGATAATTAAGTTTGCAGTGTAGACCAGGCCCAAAGCAAATTTGGCTAGCTCAGGATTTAAGATGCTATCAATGCGGAGTTCTGTGAGTGTGGTCTTCTCGTTCACATTCTGAACATCAGACAGATATTCCTTTATTTATAAAATCACATAGTTTGAAGGAGGTGTTTGGTGAAATGAGTCTCAAACCAACTTGGACTGAAATTTGCCCAAATTACAAAAGCCAGGATCATGGTTAGCACTAACTGGTCATCTTGGCAGGCTCTACATACACCACAAAGAGTAAATGCATATGAATGTGAATATTGTACCATTTATCTAAGAGGTGGTCTCTCCAGGCTAAAGGCAGGGCATATATGGTAATGTTATATGGGAAACTCCCACTGTTGCTTTCCATGTTCCATTTTCTTTGTCAATAAAGAGTGGCTCTCAACATCTAATCTGACACCTTTCATGAAGACAAAAACTCACTTAAAATTATGATGTGAAGAATTACTATGTCTTGGAGAAAGGCCATTTAGCTAATATGCAGCGTTTCAGAGCAAAAACTTAGTCTCGACCATCAACTCCTAATAAAGGACCTTTTTCTGCTACTTTTACTCATGTTGAGTAGTGCTTTACTTTTAAGCAGCCCCCGTTGATTTCAATGGGATTATATGCAGAGGTAATCTATTGTGAGGCAGGGTGGTAGAATTAGGCCCCAGATGGTTTTTGTTATGCTAACAAATAACTGTTTCAGTTTTTGATATGTTTGAAATTTAGGGACAAACTTAGGTTTTTAAATATTCTTGCATATAAAAATGAGAACTTGTTTACAACTGGAAGAATTGGTGTAGTATAATCTGAATTAAGAAATAAGGAACAGCATAGTAAAAATCTAATGAGACTCGAAAAGGAGATCAATATAAAAAACACTGAGGAATCAATGCTGATGTTTTCTTTAGATAAATTGCTGCACTGATTGTCATGAAGTATATTGATGTCACTGTCACTATGACAACATTATGACAAGAACTAGTCACTCTAGGCTACCTTGTAAAAGGATCTGTCATCTATATTTTTGTATAAAAAGTAATAGAAATGAGAACATCTCGCTTAGTACAAGTCTTTAGTCATGGTAAGGTTAGATGATTTGATGTAGACATTGGAACAAGGTGTATTCAAGCCAAAGATAAGGTAACTTGTCATGAAAGGAAAGGTAAGAACAATTTATTATCCAAGCAGTATATGCTTTTACTTTTTCAGCTCATCAGAATAAAGAGAAAAGGAATATTTTCATAGTATTGGTATAAATAACTTTATTTTAATGCAGAAAAATCATTTCATGTTAAATTTGTTACAAGTGCAGTAGGAGTGTGCACTTGAGGAAGTACATAGCATTTTTGCACTGAAATAATTGCAGTTCAATTTGTTTTTCTGTCCCTTTTAAATGACAAAGGTGAAAACAACTAATCTTTCAATCTCTTCCTTTTTCTATTCCTGCATGACTTTCAGATTTTTTTGTGCTGTGTTAGTTTTAGCCACAGCACCTTTGATGTACTGGACTTCAGTCATATTGTAAAATCCATAATCCTAGATTTTTTTCTCAAATCAGTTGGCTTCCACTATCTCATATTTTTAAATGCTCATTTCCCACATCCGAAATATTACACTGCTGCTGGCAAAAGCTTCTTGTGAAGATCTTAGTCATTAGAAATATCACAAGTTTAGCAAAATCTTTCTGAGTTGCATTTTTGCAGCTGTTCCAGGTTTCTACAGCACAGCGCCAAAATGATGATATTAACTGTTTAGGAATATGTAACAGTACATAATAATGGCATGGAAATGTAACCAAATGTCATTTTCTCTAGCAGTCAGTATTTGTGTTCTTATTAATCTGATCCAAAGCCAAAACTCTTCAAGGGGATCCTTTGCATGTCGTCTCTGTCTGTCTTTTAACACACAAGCCTAATTCAATAGTACTGGCTTGCTCCATCTTGATTTCACTTATTTATTACAATAAGTTCAATGGGAGAATATTTCTAAATGTGAACAGCTCACAGTGACCTTTAGTTTTGCTACAAAACCAGCATAAGTAGTAAAACGATATGACACTCATTATCCAAACATCCCTACAGGAACAAAAGCAATTACATTTGTGATTAAGATTTAATAGGATTGCTTTTTACATGAATCCATGGTTTTTCTTTTATTTTACCTTGGAGGATAGGTTATTTCAAGTGAATGGGAAAGGAATACAAGCCAAAAAATGTTGTCATTCATGTTGTATTCATATTGAAATGAAACTTCAACAATGTACATGATTTAAGCAATATCTGTGTAATTAGACTTTGGGGATGTACATGAATGGTCAGTCTTAAAAAAACCCCACACAGATAAAGGGGGGAAAGGAGATTAAAACCTTGGTAGTAAACTTAATAAATAAAGCTGTAAATGTTGCCAAAGATTATTACTTTGAGGTCTAGCAATGCATACAGACAGGCCAAACTGCTGTTCTACAGTACATCTTAAGCAACTAGAAGAAGCATCTTAGTAAATTCTCTCTCTCAAGCAAGATAAAAGATGAATTGCTGCTCTGAAAAATTTGCTTCTTCCCTTTTAAAAAAATAAAGGGGGTTGGGGGAAAGAGGGGATGGGGAGAGGAGAAGCTTTCCGCAGAGAGCACTGTAGAAAATAAAAAATACTTGTTTCTAAAATAAATTACTCAAGGCACTAAGTCACTCTCCATGAAACCAACCACAGTTGTGTATTCTCTATCATTAACTTAAAGTACCAGCATGGTAGAATATAAGTTCAATTTCTTTATAAAGCCTGACTTAAGTCGTTTTCATTAGTTCCCCTTGCACCGGGGTGAAAGTAACTTAAAGATTTACCGGAGTCTTGGAGCAGGCGTGGCCTCAAACGGAAGAGGAGGGGTCTTTCCAGATTTAAAGACCCTGGGGCTCCGGCTGTGGCTATTAGGGAGGAATGTATCATATTGTCTAAGTGCAGTTTATCTAAAGATATTTGAACCATAATAACTTAAAACGTGACTCTTAGACCCCTGGATAAATGGAGCAATGTTAAGTAGAGGGAAGAATGTGCCCCCACAACCTCAAAGGCAGGGAGGCAGGTCTTTGTTTGAACTGGTGGGAAAAGGGTGGAGGCTGCTTTAAGAGTCTCCTCCCCACTTGGGGTTTGGTGGGGGAGGGAAGGCATCACCTGGGTGGGTGGGACAGTGGGACTTGGAAAAGTCATTGGCCCCTGTGACCTGAGGAAGGGTATATAAACCCCGCCCCTGCAGCCTGAGGTCCTTCTCACACCTGGATTAGCTACACACACGCCCTGCTCCAGGATTAGCAAAGACTGGGATTTTTGGTCTGCTGTGGTTATTGTGCTAGTTACCTTCTTTGGGACTGGGAAGGAATTTTCCCTTCACTGCCAGATTGGCCTGTGTGTGTGTGTGTGTGTGTGTGTGTGTGTGTGGATTTTTTCACCTTCTTCCTTGCAGCTCAGGGACCTGGTGAGGTTAGGTGAGAAGGTGATAATTAAGTTGTCACAATTTAGCAAGTGGCAGGTGTCTAGTGCAAGTATCGATGGAACCAAAACCCCTATGCCCTGATAAACCGGAATTAGAAGTAGACTTGGGGGAAGGAATCCCCTAATGAAGCTGGGGGACAGGGCTGGAGTTCCTAATGTCTGGTACAGCAAGGAGACAGTCCCCTTTTTCCAGCCTCTTAACCCTCATATGAGGGAGGGGTTCCAGAAACAGCCAGTGGCCAGCTGGGAAGAGGGGTGGGGAGCTGATGCTGGGCAGGTGAAATGGTTAAGAAAGGAATCATGACATGTACTGATGAGTTATTGCTGGAAAATTCCCAGATGAGTTAAATTAATAAAATTGCAGACTAATTAAACCATAAACCTTGTATCTTGTTTTTCTTCCCACATGCTTGGGACAAAGGCATTATGGCAGTGGTGGGGCAGCCTGTGGGCCACATGCAGCCCACCCTGGTAATCCCCTGGCAGGCCTTGGGACAGTTTGTTTACGTTGGCCATCCGCAGGCTTGGCTGCCCACAGCTCCCAGTGGCCGCAGTTTGCTGTTCCTGGCCAATGGGAGCTGCAGGAAGCAGCAGCCAGTATGTCCTTGCAGCCAGTGCCGCTTCCTGCAGCTCCCATTGGCCGGGAACAGTGAACCGCAGCCACTGGGAGCTGTGGGCGGCCATGCATGTGGATGGTCAATGTAAACAAACTGTCCCACGGCCCGCCAGTGGATTACCCTGACGGGCCACAGGTTGCCCACCACTGCACTATGGTCGAGTGAAGTGGCTCTCAGCCTCTTTTATACAATAAACATATTGTACCAGAAAAACCTTTCTGTACTCCCCTTCATCTAGAAGGCAATAAAAAAAAAACCCTTTATGTTTCAGGTTTAAACTAATTTCTAATGGTTTGGGATTAGGATGAGACCTCTGTGGGGGCAGATTGTTTACAGTGGGGTTCTTGCACCTTCCTCTGAAGCAGCTGGTGTTGGCTACTGTCAAAGAAAGGCTACTGGAGAAGATGGACTATGGGTCTGATTTAATCTGCTAATTCCTATGTTGGGATGAAGAAAAGTAGGCTGGTTGTGACCCCTGACATTTATTTGTGATGGATATGCCCATCCATATAGGCAAACTAGGTGGTTGCCTAGGGTGCCAAGTTATGGGGTGCCAAATTCGAGGAAAAAAATCAAATTAAAAAAAAATAAAAAATTAAAAAAAAAAAAAAAAAAAGATGTCATTATTTCAATTCCCGTGCGCATATAGAGAGAATATGAATTATAATTCATTTCTCTACATTTCTGAGAATTTATTAATATGTCAAATATTTTATGTACTGCAAAAATAAATAATATTTTAGCAAAAAAAAAAAAAATCCAATTGCGATGTAGGGTCAAGATGACCCACTCTACTATTTTGATAAGCAATAACTCAGCCACAATGAAACACAGCCGCCAGTGGCAAGATCTGCAATGCTAGTGACACCTAACTCGAATATACATCAAGGTCACATAACCAGAAATTCATGTAGAGCAGAGATATCGCGAGTTGATACATATCAAACGGTCATTTTAACACACGTTGCAGGTAGATGGTTAAGAATCGAGCAAATAATGTGGAAAATTGTGTTTCTTGGTGCCAAAGAATAAAGAATAATGTCTTTCAGCATTATAAATCCAAAATGTGAGTATCTTTAAGCATTATTAAACCTTAGCATTATTAGCAGACTTTATAATTATGAACTTTTCTCTGTTATAACTGGTTCACATGTAATAAATAAGGTCCATAAAAGAAAAGTAACCATGTTAATGCTTAATAGACTACGAAAGTGATGATGTCACACTCCAACCAGGCAACCATGAGGAAGGGGATTACTTTCCAAACAACTGGTGTCGGGTTCTAATGTCAAAAAAAGTCATTTTTATAATGTCATTTTGTATCCATGTAAATGCTGTAACTAACTGTTTTAATAGGTAAGTGAGCGTATGTTACTAATCATTGGATCTTTAAGCAGTGAAAAGACGTGTTGGAATGGCTGCAATGTGGTTTAAATCGCCAACCATGTGGTGCGTCAGCCATCCTTAATGCTATAATGCTTGCAGTCGGGAGCACAGTACATAACAATATTCAAATGCCCCATGGCAGAAAGAGGAAAAAGAAAACCCTCAAGAGCTGAGTATTGTAAATGAAAGGCTGAGAAGAAAAAGGACCAAGCAAAACAGCATGGATCCTTCCTGAAATATCTTCTCTTTAATCCAAATAAAGATGGAAGCAGTTCACAGCATCCAGATGAAGGAATTTTACTTGGAGAGGAGGTTGGAACTTCAAGATGAAGGTATATTACTCTGAGATGAGGGTAGCTCACATCCACAAAGAAGCAATTTGGAAACTCAAGATGATGGAAACTTACTTCTAGATGAAGGCAGCTCACAGCATCAAACTGATATGGAAATGGAGAAAATTTAGTCACCTTGAGAGAGACATGCAAAAATTGAAGTAAATGAAGTAGAAGGAAGAAAGGATGAGGAAGTTACAAACAAGTTACAGTATGGGGACCCAGCTTCATGGCCCAGATGTGATGACAGTGTGCAGCAAATTCTAGTGGAACATGGACCCGAACAAGTTCATGAATTTCCCTTCCCTAAGGATGGAATAAATAAAAGAAAATTCTCTGCTCAGCATTACAATATTCAGTGTTGAAGGACTCTGTGTTTTGCTTTTGCTGCAAGTTGTTTAGAAATCAAGCAATTGGTACATCACTTACTGAAAATGGTTTGAAGGACTGGAAAAACATATCTTCAATTCTCTCTTCACATGAAAGAAGTACAGAACATTTGGAATGTTTTCAAAATTGGAAAGAACTTGAATTACGATTGAAAAAAGGAAAAACTATCGAAGAAAATTTATGTGTGATCAAGGAAAAAGAAGAATATTGGCAACAAATATTAGAGCACCTGATTGCTTTAGTGAGAGTTCTCGGTGGGCAAAATTTAGCATTCCACAGCCATGGTAGAAATTAAAAATTATACACTCCAGGTAATGGAAACTTTTTAAAATGTGTTGAATACCTAGCATTGTTTGATACAGTCATGAAGGAGCATCTACGTTCATTACTTAGGAAAAAATATGCAGAATGAACTGATTTAAATCCTAGCAAATGCCATTAAAAAGAAAATTGTAGAAGCTGCCCATTCTGCAAAATACTTTTCAATAATACTGGACTGTACACCAGATGTGAGTCATGTTGAACAAATGGACGATCATTTGTTTTGTGGATATGGAAAAAGTCTGCAGATGAAGATAATGTTGAAGTGCTCATAAAGGAACATTTTTTGGGTTTCGTACCACTGAAGGAGATGACTGGAGCATTTATGACTGAAACTATTTTACAAGAGCTTGAAACAATGTCATTATCGGCTGAAAAATTATGTGGCCAAGGCTATGATAATGGAAGAAATATGAAGGGTAAAGACAATGGTGTGCAAAGGAGAATAATGGAAATCAATTCTAGGGCCTTTTTCGTTCCTTGCAGTGTGCATTCTCTGAATTTGGTTGTCAATGAGGCTGCTAGATGCTGTTTGGAGCAGTTTCTTTGACCTGGTGCAACATGTTTGTTCTCAGGCTCAACACACCGTTGGAAGATTCTGATTTGCCATGTAAATTCTCTGTGAAATCACTTAGACAAGATGGGAGAGTTGCACTGATGCTTTCCAAGTTCATAGCGAAGAGGCTTCAAACATTTATGATGCCCTAATTGAAATTTCTGATGATACTACTTTTACTGGATCATCTGGTAATATGGCATGATCAAATGCAGAAGCTTTTGCAAATAGCCTTTCCAAGTTCAAATTTGTGACTTCACTCATTTTGTGGTATAATAGCCTTTTCAAGATTAACATCACTAGTAAGCAGCTTCAGGAAAAGAACTTGAACATACATTCTGCTATTCAAAAACTGAAGCAAACTAAAAATATTCTGGAGGAATTCAGAAGTGATGAAGGGTTCGAAGGAACACTGGTAGATTGCATGGTTTGCCTAGGGTGCCAGTTGCTGGCTACTAGTCTAGGCCACCCCTGTTTGTGATTCCTTGGGAGTAGTGACCTCCTAGGTTGAAAATTCATGGGGTGAGGAATGCATTAGTCATTCTGCAGTTTTGTCCTGCTTCCGAGGTTTGTTCACTATATAGCTTTTGGTAAAGCACACCCGCTCCGTGTTTCAAATATCCCAGGTATTTATGCATGTATAAAGGGTGGGATGATTGATTATTTAGTGTTTTCCCAGTACTTTGAAAGTGCTTAGTTATATGATTATAGAAAGATACCCAACAATTTTTGTAATGGTTGATAGAAATAAGTAAACAATGCAATCATATTTGCAAATGAAAATCCTGAATTGTGAAATCTAATAATGCCCTAGAGATATAACATCTGTTTAATATCTAATTGCTAGGGAGATTAGTATATTATACTAGTGACCAGTCTTGCATTTTCTATTATGATTCCCATCTAAGAAGTTATGTAAACACAGAAGTCAGGTGGTAGCAAGAGTAATTTTTTTTTTTTTTGCTTTTGACACTGTCATTTCTAACTTCTTGGAAAATTGAACAAAATATTTATAAATGAAAGTGGATAGGCCAATTGAGAAGACTGTGTGGCTGAAGATCAAGATTGACTTAATTAAATTTGTCAACTGAAACTACTTCAAAGAGCATGTTTAGCACAAACAGGAGTGAGGCAAACTAGGAAAATTTAAAGTACGCTGCAGAAAAAAACCTTATCACTGACATATTTAATGG
Source organism: Trachemys scripta elegans (assembly GCF_013100865.1). Classification (NCBI taxonomy): domain Eukaryota; kingdom Metazoa; phylum Chordata; order Testudines; family Emydidae; genus Trachemys; species Trachemys scripta. The sequence continues at coordinate 52,948,542 of NC_048299.1, read as the reverse complement.
TGTTGAACTTTGGCTCTGTCATTCAATTTTTAAAACATTTGCCAAATAACATAGGTTTTTAGACATAATGCATTTTTATTCTCTAGCACGAGTATCTTGAGTTAAATCATTCACTGCCGCTGCATAAAGGATTCTGTATTGCTTAGAATTAGGTCTGACTTTTTCTCTTTTTTTATTACATTGTGCTAGGGTGTTTCTGTATCATGCTGAACTAGCAAAATAGTGGCTAGAAATGCATGTATTTCTTTGTTTTATTAAGTTGGCAGCCAAGTAGGTTTTCTTTTATTGCTAGAGAGTAGACTGAAGTCTTCATAAATTTACAAGTCTTAATGAATGATTTTTATCTTCTCAGGTAAGAGGTTAACAATAGATTGGGCACTTAGTGGTATCTGAGGTAAGCAATGTTTCATTTCTTATTTAGGCAAAATGTCCATCTAAATCATTCACTATATTAAAATATATAGTGCCCTATGCATCACAAAACAGCTGACTTCCAAGTCAGAGTGAACCTCATCCTATCCAGAGGGTAGGTCAGCATGCTGCTGAGGAGGGGGAACTGGCTCTGTAGGAGTGTGCCATGGAAGTGATTCACCTTCTACTTTAGCTTTGGTTCTCCTATTCTGGGGATTGCAAGCACCGGGAAGTTACTCCAGTCATACAGCTAGATCAACTATATGAGAAATTTGATCGTTTACAGAGAGCCCTGTGAGGTAAGACTGACCACCTTTGCTGCTGCTACTTGCTCTCCGGCTTGGTCACACCACAAAGAAAATGCGTTCTGGCAGGGTTTGTGAGGAAAATTTCTGTCTGCTTTGAAGGAGGAGTCCCAGACTTGATCCTCAGTCCACTGGGCAGGCCTTTCCCTCATTATTGGCTGCGGTGGTATAGGCCTTGCCCTAGTCGACAGAATGGAGCTGTTGGCAGATACTGATGATTTTGGGATGTGGACACTTAGAGTCTTGCCTAGAAGCCCACTTCTGTTTCTCCCTGAATCCAGTGTCATTCCTGAGGGTTTGGCGGGATGGAGTCATAGACCCTGCTCCTGGGGTTTCTGCCCCTTCCACATTTGCCATAGAAGCCTAGAATGAAGTGCTGTCTTTGACCCTTAGCTAACGCTGTAGCAGACTCATTAATTTCTAAGTGGTCTCTGTGCCACTAAATGGGACAGAGCACCACATCCAGGAGGTGTGTGGGTTACATGTTTCCCATAGCTGAGGAAGCATGTCCCAAGCTTCAGAGACTTCCCAGTTGATATCCCGGATGAGCCCCTACTTGTAATGCCAACAGATGCTGGTAGTCAGCGGGCGGGATCAAACCTGGAACCTCAGGAGCTAAATGCATGAGTTAAAAGCCACATGACCCTTAGCTAAGTCTGTAACAGGCTCATTAATCGCTAAGTGATCTCAAAAAGAACAGGAGTACTTGTGGCACCTTAGAGACTAACAAATTTATCTAATTTAAAATTTAAAGTGATCTCAGTGCCACTAAATGGGACAGAGCACCAGACCCAGGAGGTGTGTGGGTTACACAGACACTGCTTTCCCCTTGCATAGGCTTGAATAGCAGCCTTGCAGGAGCTGTGCTTGCAGCCCTGCCAGCTGCTAATCAAATAGGAGATGGATTCCGCTTTCTACACACAGCCCCAAATCAGGCACCTAGATTTGAATACTTTGAGCCGAATCCTGAGCTACTGTGAAAGAGCATGGACTTGAATGAAGCTATGCTGGTTTACATCACTGGTAGATCTGGTCTTAACTGTTAAGGGCTAAGTGCTGAGGTGGATTTTGCACTTGCTGAAAATCTAAATACCTCTAAACTTGAATCCAAATCCTGACTTGATTTTGCAAAATAAATCTGAGCGGATCTCATCCTGCTCTTCTTTATGAAATCCACAAAGCAACCAGAGAGTTACTAGTAGAGCCCTGCAAACTTGCGGATATCCACTTTATATCTGCAGATGCGGATATCCATGGACCATGTTTGCTGATCACAGATTGGATGCAGATACCAATTTTGTATCTGTGCAGGACTCTAGTTACTAGATTTTGCTCAAAAGAAAATCAGTCTCACATTATCAGAGATGTTGCAGGCTAGGGGTGAATTGCATAGAGAAGCTTGTACAAGAGTAATTTCATCCCTTACTTTCATGAACACTAAATTCATTCTCAACAGAAAAATATTTATTTGCACTATTATTGGGATGTCCTCCATTTTCTTACATACAATATGATATGCAAACAGAGCTTTCACTTTCATTAGGCATCCCTATGGGTGTAGAGATGATTCAAAGCAGGTTGGTGGTAAGTACCTCTGCTGTGAATTACTGCTCAGAGATTCATTGTGTATGGTGGTTTATCACACACAATGCAAGGTCATACATCTAGAAATAGAGTGTGGGTGACACTTACATAAAAAGAGGGCTGTATCCTGGAAAGTAGTGACTGAAAGGGACTCAGGGGTTGGGGTATATAACGAATTCAAAATTAACTCCCACTGTAGTGCTGTAGCTAAGATGGCAAATGTGATCCCTGGAATATCTAGTGGGAAGGTGGCATTAATCATATCTTTATAGGGTAAAGTGATGCCTACAGTCCAAAAAGAATGTTGGAAAATCTAAAGGGTTGAGAAAAGAGCTACAAAAATTATTTGAGGTCTGGAAAACCTATCTTGCAGGGAGAGACTGAACCTCAGTTGATATTTAGTTTATCCATGAGGAAGATTAAGAGGTGACTTGATACTTGTAAACCATGATCTACATGGGGAAGAGATTTCTGATAGTCCACAACTCATTAATCTTGCAGAAAATGACATAAATTCCAATGGTTGGAAGCTGAAGCCAGACAAATCTAGATTAGAAACAAGGCACAAATTTTAACAGTGAGGATAATTAATAACAACTTAACTAGGCTTATAGTAAATTCTTTACCACTTGTAGTTTTAAAATAAAATTTGAATGTCTTTTTTGTTTATTAAAGTATGTTATAGGGTTGTAGTTCATTCTCCATCACTGGCAATTTAGATCAAGAATGGATCTTTTAGAAAAAGATACTCTAGTTCAACCAGGAATACAGATTGCACTAGAAAGTGGTCCATTCTGGTCTTGGAATCTATAAATCCATGATAATAAACATAACAGGGTAAGGTTATTAGAATGTATAAGTTTAAATGTTGTGTGTATGTAAGCTGGTATCATTAACTGATGTATGGATAAAATATTGATTTAACTCCTCAACTGGTCATTTTCATATTTGTTAAGGCATAGTAGTTTTTAAAATTTTTATCCTAGGTGTTATATATTTTGAAATCAGGGTTTTGATTTACTGTAACAACTTAAATTGTACATGAATTAAACTTTTGCTATGGTATTCATATACTCTCAGATCAATCCCTGTGGGAGAATAACCCACAAAGATGATAGAGAACTGCGGTTTTCCTTTTTTGAGGTTCCTTCTGATCAATTTTTGCGGGAGGTGGAAAGGACGGCTTGTCTCTTGTAGAACAAATAGGGAGGCTGTCTCCCACATCGAGTTCCCATCCAATTGTAATGCCAAGGCCTCGGCTGAACTAAACATTTCCAAATGGGCTAAAAAAAAAATCTGGTTTTTGGTTAGTTGATTGGTGGCGATATGTTGCATGTGGTTGGTTTGTTTGGTTGGTTGTTTTTGGAGGTGTGGGTTTCAGGAAGAAAGGTAACAACTATAGGAGAGCTCAATTAGGTTTTAAGTGTTTTTTATTTTCAAAAGAGGCTGGCTGACTGAAAAGGAAAGCACATTTTCTGTTCTTCTTTGAATTTTATTTCATTCTTTGATCTGCCAGAGAGCGAAGTGAAACTTAGGCTCCATACACTTGGATCTAGAGGGGTGACTCCCACCTCATGTAGAAATACCCACTAGTTGTCATTGAGCTAGCACACAAAAAATAGTGGGGTAGCTGTGATAGCGACATGGGTAGGACCCTACCAAATTCACAGTCCATTTTAGTCAATTTCGCTGTCATAGGATTTTAAAAATTGCAAATTTCATTATTTCAGCTATTTAAATCTGAAATTTCAGTGTGGTAATTGTAGTGGTCCTGACCCAAAAAAGAATTTTGGGGGGGTTGCAAGGTTATTGTAGGGGGGGTTGCAGTACTGCTACCCTTACTTCTGTTCTGCTGCTGGGGGCGGTGCTGGGCAGCTGTAGAGCGGCACCTGCTGGCCAGGAGCCCAGTTCTGAAGGCAGCACCGCTGGCAGCAGCAGCACAGAAGTAAGGATGGCATGGTATGGTATTGCCACCCTTACTTCTGCACTGCAGCTGGTGCGGCACTGCCTTCAGAGCTGAGTGCCCGGCCAACAGCCGCAGCTCTCCAGTCACCCAGCTCTGAAGGCAATGAAGAAGTAAGGGTGGAAATACCATGACCCCCCCTAAAATAACCTTGCGACCCTCCTGCATTTTGGGTCAGGACTCCCAATGTGAGAAATGCTGGTCTCCCTGTGAAATCTGTATAATATAGGGTAAAAGCATATAAAAGACCAGATTTCACGATCCATGACACATTTTTTATGGCCCTGAATTTGGTAGGGCCCTAGTCATGGGCTAGCTACCCTCAATACAAACCCACCAGGATGCTGTGGGTATGAACTTGGGGTAGCAAGACTGTGCCATCGTTTGCCGCTGCCCACGCTGCTGTGGTTATGCTATTATCATTTTTAGCGCATTAGGTTGATCAGAGCTAGCACAACTATGTCTGCTTGAACTGAGAATCACCCCCCATCCCCAGCTTCAAGTGCAGACATAGCTTAAGAAAGAGATATATATTTATTCTGAATATGAGATTTCAGTGATTCAAGCTTGGGGTGGGAGATGCAAAATCTCTAATAATGGGTAAGTTATCTATTGTTTTGCCTTTCTGTAAGGGCTGTGGTGTCCTGATGCTCTGTAAATAACAAGAATATCAATTGATATACATTTACTTCCATTTACATCAATCTTTAGTAAAAGCCCCTGCAAGTCAAATGGTCAAATTCTGGCAAGTACAGAAGTGCATTCTGGCAAGCATAGAAGTGCATGTCCCTCTCAAAGAAGGGGCTCTCTTACTCACTGTGCAGATGGTGATGATAATATGCACTCACATTCTGCACAGATCCTGCACAATCCATTCCTACTGAGAACAGAAATAATTTGCCCAAGAGTCTGGTCTCACAATGTCAGATATGCACAGAGAGCAAATATGTATTAACAAGCAGGCTGTTTTTTCTTTCCCTTGTACTGTGCCCCATTACTGTTTCTCTTGTCTCAGACAGCCTGTTGATGCAGTCTCACTGTAAGACCATAGGGGGCTGGAATGGGGTAGAAAATGTCTGTTCTGCAACCATATTGCATGCCATCTGTGCAATGCCAGCCACTCTTTGGCTCCATATTTTCATTTTGGAATGTCAGATTGGCTTTGTCTTAAAGAAGTGTGAGCTGTTGCAAGTTCAGAATCCACGTTATTATTACTATGATGCACTTATTTACCAGTGAACATCACTAAGGATTTGCTGTCCACTTGTCCTCCTTCACTGAAGAAATAATCAACAGAGGGTCTTGTGGCACCTTTAAGACTAACAGAAGTATTGTTAGCATAAGCCTTCGTGGGTAAGAACCTCACTTCTTCAGATGCAAGCTTATGCTCCCAATACTTCTGTTAGTCTTAAAGGTGCCACAAGACCCTCTATTGCTTTTTACAGATTCAGACTAACACAGCTACCCCTCTGAAGAAATAATGTGCAACTATCAAGAGCTGTTCTAGCACGTACAAATAGTGAACAATATGAAGGTGTTGCTATTAGTATTAGTTCTTTTATCTTTGTCTGCCCTTTTATTACCAAAGTAATCACCTCATGCTGTTCTTCATTTGTGGGTACAGGGTGAAACTCTGATCTAACTCTCTTGGGAGCATTTTAACCTAGTCTCTAACTTGGGAGCAAATGAATGAAGTCCTGCCAGCACGCTGTTTCCCTAGCAATTTACAAATGGCAGCAGTATGACTTAATCACATTAGAGGAAGGATCTTAGTGGATCCAGATGTTATGTGCTGAAATGAACTTCAGGCCTCATCCCAGAACATTGGGGATGCGGCAGCTGTACAGAATGAGCTTTGGAAGTTCTAGCTAAGCAGGGCACAAATGTTAGCACATACCTATTAGCTGGAATTGGTCCCAATAAATCAGATAGTAACTGAGTTACTATAAGATAATAAATCAGGTACTGAGGCTCAGGCAAGGAGTCCTGATGATGATGGATTGTTATTGGTCTCAGTGGATATGGAGAATTCTTTCACTGAATATCTGTCTCTAAGTCCCCCAAATCTAGCAAGTTCAATATTAGACTTTTGTATAGCAGGGACATTGCCACTGATTCGATACAGAACATGCCACAAAACACCCATATGGTAAAGATCATTGTCCAATTAGAAAACCTCCCCTTTATTTCCTCACTTCTTCATTTTGACATTCTCCATTGATCTTTTTCCTATTCCTCAGAATATATATATTATACTTGTCATACCTAAATTGGGAGTAATCCATACAGCAATATAATGCCCAACTGTTTAAAACAACAAAACAAAATATTGTTTTTTTTCTTCACTACATTGTTTGCTATGTAAATAGTTTGGCTGGTATGTAGCTGTGATGAAGTGGGACTGTTCTTAATGTTTCCTCTGAATACTGTAGGGGTGCCTCAGTTTCCCCAATGCATTTCTTAAGTCTCTAGGTGGTGGGATAAGGAGGTGTGATTGTTGCAGAGCAAAGGGCCAATGTGCATAAATGGCCGACACTCTGTTTCCTGGCAACTAATGGCCTGGGTCCTTCCCCCCTGCAAGGAGATAGCTAAATATGTTGGAGAACAAAGGAATCAGGTGACCTCTTGGCCCTGGAAAGGGACAAAGCCCAGAGAAGGAGGGGCTGGAGAGTGAGTCAGTTTGGGGGTGGCTGGGGACGTGGAGTGAGGTGCAGACTTGGTTGTCTGGATCACTGCCCCCCAAAATGGACCCAGTAGAGGGATCCTGTTCTCTGTACCTACAAGCTCTGTTTTAGACCGTGTTCCTGTCATCTAATAAACCTGTTTTACTGGCTGGCTAAGAGTCACGCCTGACTGTGAAGTTGGGGTGCAGGACTCTCTGGCTTCCCCAGGACCCCACCTGGGTGGGCTCGCTGTGGGAAGTGCATGGAGGGGCAGAGGATGCTGAATGCTTCGGGGTCAGACCCAGGAGGGTGGAAGCCATGTGAGCTTCTTGCCCTGAAGACAGTCTGCTCACGGAGAGGAGACTTCACCAGAGTCCTGACTGGCTTCGTAGGGAGCAGTTCCAAAGTATCACCCGGGGACTCTGTGACAGTAGCATTTATACAGTGCTTTCCACATTAAAAGCACTGTACAAACACTAACTAATCTTCATAGCACCTATGTGAAATAGGTTGGCAAGCATTATTCTTATATTACAGGCAGGGAAAATGAGGCAGAGAGGTCAAGTGACTTGTCCAAGGCCACACAATTAGTCAGTGATGGAGTCCAGATTAGTACTCGGGAGCACCTGATTTCCAGTTCTGATAATTCCTTCCTCATAATTTTAAGCATGATGTGAGTACGGCTGCAAAGGGATAAAATGGGGTCTGTAAGTAAACTCATACCTATAATATTTATAGTATTTCTACTAGTAAATGCTAGTTGCAAGTGATCAATCACAAGCCTGGCCTACATTAGTGTCTATGCTTTGTTGTTTGAAGGTTGAGTTGGCTGCTATTGCTTCCCACAGTTTCCTCACTGATGTCCCCTAATAGCACATGAATAATGATGGACATCAAGCCTTTGTAGACTATCTGCATTATTTTAGTTTTATCAGGCCCGTTAAATGACTTGGTATGCTAATTTATTTTGGACTTTAAAATTCTCCATTGACTTTACTTAGCTTCAAAAGCTTGCAAACTTTAAAGCGGGAGTTCTCAAACTGGGGGTCGGGACCCCTGAGGGGGTCGTGAGGTTATTACATGGGGGGGGGTCGCGAGCAGTCAGCCTCCATCCTAAACCTCGCTTTGCCGCCAACATTTATAATAGTGTTAAATATATAAAAATATATTAAAAGGTGTTTTTAATTTATAAGGGGGGTCGTACTCAGTGGCTTGTTATGTGAAAGGGGTCACCAGTACAAATTTTGAGAACCACTGCTTTAAAGGTTTCTGTTTTAGAAGTGAACTAGCTTGTCACATAGGCTATGCCATGTTCTCTCATCTTTACAACTAAATTTCCTTTCAACTGCTAAGCATGTTTTCATGTAGGAATAAATTACATATGGCTTAAGCTGTGAAACATATTCTCCTCAGATATTTGTGGCAGAGATAATCAAGAGTTGACTTATCTTCATTTGTGTAAGTGAAAGCTTCTTTCAGCTTTAACTTCCTGAGTGACTTTTTTCATGCAGAGTTTAATTTTTTCTTTCAAAACTATATACCAACTTGAACTTCCTATAAAAAAAAAAAAAACAGTTAACTCTGAACCAACATCAGCTGTCAGGTAAATTACTGAACTGTCTCACTTCAAAGGTATGTGCTATATACAGTAGATAATGTCAGGATCTACTTAAAGTTGTATTATATTTTATACAGATATAAAATGCACAGAAATATGTAGTTTTTCATTACCGAGTTAACTAATTAAAATATGGCATCTGCTGTTGGGATGTATTCATATTCAACATAATATAGGTGTTTAACTGTGTGAAAGGGGGTGTGGTGGACGATTGTATCTGAGAATTTCAGGCAGTTTGATTGGCCTTGTCCATATTGAACAGAAAAGTTATGGGATACTTTGACCTCACAAACTCTAGCTCAGTAACTTATCAGACCAGCTTGTTAGCATACAGTTACCCCCAAAAGAGCATTCTATTATGGTCCAATCTGTCAAATTCTGCTTACCTAATCAGTTAGTCCTGTTGAACTCAATGGACTGATTTCAAGACTAAGGTGAGCATGATTTGTTCCCATTTTAAAATTGTGATCTATCTATATGCAAAGTAAAAGATACAATATAACATGTCTTTTATTTCATACACAGAAATACAAATGACTAAAACAGTTGAGAGAGATCAAATGAATCAATATTTGAAGCAATCATACTGCACCTATTTATGGCAACTCACTGGGCTGATTCTCCATCCTCACTGTTTGTTTACAGGATGTACAGATGGCAGCTCCTGTAGACTCAGATCCCATAATGCTGGTTCCAGTCAGGGCTTGTTTGGGGTGTGTGAGAACAAAAATATAGGAAAGATTGTACAAGAATGTAGGACAAATAATCACTAGGCTGAGAATGTTAGTACTTCATTAGAGTTGCCAACTTTGGTTGGATGAATTCCTGGAGGTTTTATCACAAGACATTATCTTTAATTAAAGATAATTCCTGGAGACTCCAGGACAATCCTGAAGGGTTGGCAACTCTATAACTTCATTGGTATTTCTCTCTTCATAGAGCACTGTCCTTCTAAAACAGTTCCATGAAGCCTTTCAATGGTAATCCACCAGAGTGGGAATTGGGGAGAAATCTGCAGTGATTTGAGATTGGGCCTTCATCTGTTGTGGGACATGTTGTAACTATATTGTCTTTTAATTTAGAGGGTAAGCTCTTTGAGCTAGGGATCATGTCTTCCTCTGTTGGTACAGTGCAAAGGATATTGTAGTCTCTAGACATAGTATATTACATGCTATATTATTATCAGACAGCAGTCTGTAAACAAGCAGAGATGAAAGTAAACAATCCAAAATGGGGGGAAGGAAATGCAGTTTGATTAACTGAATGAGGGGAAAAAATAGCCCTTCTAAAATTATAAAATGCTTTGTCACCTTGGGAAAAGAAATTCAGCACTAAGGACATGCATAAATAATCTTGACTTCAAAGTGGAGGATTTTAAAAGTCCTTCAGACAAATTATGACCAACTCATTGAGAACTCAACATGAGTTTCAAAGTGAGAATCATTCTGGTTTTATGCACCAGTGAATAACTGTTCAGACAGAAAACGAGGGAGAGAAAAATATGACAATCAGCACAAACTGTGACATGGTCAATAAATCCTCTCTCAAACCATTACAGAAGAGTTCCATGTTATAATGGGCAAATGGAAATGACAAAAAAGTGACAAATCAAGTTGAAACAGGCTAGAGCAAATGCGGACAGAGAATGGTAGAAATTGCTGTTAGTTAGAAACAGGAAATCATGAATACTTCAACAAAAGAGAGAATCCTGAGAGAGCCATAAAATGAAACAAAGATGATTGTCTTGAAATTCAGACTTCCATGATAGATGGTGTCCAAGGAATGATAGGTCTGAGTATGTTCAGCGTTGGAGGAGGTGACTAAACATGAGGTAGATGTCAGATTCAGCAAAATACAAAAGGTGACAGAGGAAAATCAATTGAAAAGAGAACTGAGAAGTTCAAATGAAGAAAGTGTTTTGATTTCACGCTTGCAGTAGTTTGGCTGCCTCAATGCTAAGCCTAGACCAATGCGTCAATCAAATCTTATGATCTTAAACTTCCTGTCTTCAAGGTAAACACTTCATGCCAAACATGACAATATCATTTAGGCTTGCCACAAGGCGCAAGACTTGAGGAAAATGCTATTTGAATCACAGATTACCCAGGGATAAAAAGTTTTGAGTGTGTGGATTATGAAGAAATCACTGACTATAATGATCAGGTGTAGAAAAAGTTCCTTGACCCATGAGCTCCTTCTGAAGATGACTTCCCCACCATAGAAGGAAGGAAAGCCAATGATGAACTGGTGCTCAGGTAGAGGAAAGGAAAGATGCTCATTGAGCCCTGTAATGGGGTGTACAAACCCCAAACTGAGCAACAAGGGCTTAAGGGCTCATTTTGGGCTCAGCTAGCCCTGCCCCCCCACACCTGCAGCAAATGCTCCATCTGCTGGAGGAATTAAAAGGCATCAAATTAGCTCAGTCCAAGGCCTTCACCTGGTGGGAAAATCCAAATCACAAGGAAGCAAGAGGGAGGCGCCACTGTCCAGGGCCACAGGATACTTCCCTCTCTGCTTGCCTCTGCGGAGGGTCCCAACTCGGGCTTTGTGAATTGCAGTGTTGTTCCTGGGACTTAGTAGGTGTCTAAAAGTTAGGTGTCATGATGCAATGTCTAAGGCCCTTTGTGAATCCCGCCAAGGGGGACTAGCCCTTGTAGGGGTGATGGATCCAGCTCAACCTGTGACACACTTTGTTTGCCTTCCTAGGTGGTTAAAATAGTCTTATGACAGACAGGTCATGTGGCTAAAATCAGGCCTTCTGGTGTGGTGAGAAAACAGCCTCTGGAGATCCAGGAGGAGAGAGAAGGGGGGCTCCATGAAGCAGGGCTGAAACCCAGCTACTGATGAGCTAGTTTGAACCACTGCACATCAATGAGGGAAGGCTGTGGAGAAGCAGTGTACAGCCTCAGGAAGATGGGTTGTGGAATTTCTTACCCTGAGGGAAGCACTGCACAACCCTACAGGGCTGTGCATCCCTTAACAAGGAGAAAGTGTTTGTGCCTGAGACCAAAGGGGATAGTATCTTTATTTAAAGACTTAACAAATTGGACCCCACGAAGCGGACTATCTGAGCTGTGAACAAGTTGTTAGGGAGAAGCAAGTGACTGAGGATGTCTTGCCTGTATGGCCATGCCGTGCCACAAGGGAGTGTGGTCTGGGATGGGACCCTGCCACAGTTTGCCATGGCAGTTGTTGTGCAGTTGCTCAGCTAGAAGAACACACAAAGAGGGCTGACTGAAAGAATCTCTCCTTCAAACATACTCAGAGGGGAAAAAGTATGGGACTTAACCCAACGGACATATGAAGAGCAGCCCAGGATAGACAGGAATAGTGGAGCAGTTAAGTGATGTTTGATGGCATAGGAAGGATTCAGATTCAGACAAACCAGAGTTGACTTTAAATGCTTTTACCCCATCACAGATTTACAGATAGTATGATCTTGTTATAAACAATACAATTATCGGCAATACAATTATACGCTGTATGGCACTTTTCCAAAGGGTTTCAACCTCAAGATCTAGAAAATTAGACTGAAAATAACGATAAACAGAGAGAGAGAGCTCAGGAATGCTACCGATCAGCATCATGAAAGATCAGCAAAAGAGCACTGCTGGTTTTGGAAAGGTGGATTGTCTTGCAGAAACCATAAAGAGGAGGTCAGGAGGACAACTAGGTTGCTAATGGATACAATTGCTATTTTGGAAGATGGAACTGGGCTGACAATAGGTTTGATTTCTGTTGGATCACCAAGCAATGGTTATAATTAGAACAGGGGAATAATTCAGAAACAACTCATGAATATTCCTTTGACTTTATGGATAGTTCACAAACAGGAAAAATGGCTAAATTAGTTACGGATTATTTATTTGTCCAGCCCTAGCTGTATCTTGAGAATTGTTCCATTAATCGCAAAGCGCTCGAAGATACAAAGTACATTGCCACAAAGGCAATTAAGTAGAAAATATTTGCCCCTCAAAAGAAACATTAGGAAAGATGTTATTTTCCTCCTCACCCTACCTCTCCTCTCTACTGGAGAGGCAACTGGTTCCTTGGATAATGTAATGTGTTGAAAAAAATAAATGTTATTTTGAAATTCAAGGGAATTGAATAGCAATAAATGACAGCTCTAAAGGCCCAATCCTGAAGTCTTTGAGAGTTTTGGCTGAGGAAGGACTTCTAGCCTGGGCCTTCCAAATGTATGATTTTAAAAAACAAATTAAACTAGTCAGTGATGATCTGGGATGCCGACACTGAAATCTGTGTACCAGCACTAAGAGAAGGTGTTTGTTCAGCGGTGGACTGACAGTGCATGAGCCTGATGCTAATAACCAACTTAGTACCAATGATTTTTTTCAACAATTTGATTAAATATACTGTGGTACGGCCATGTGAGCTAACAGTAAATGTCACAGACAGCAATAGGGCAGAACTTAAAGGTGACCACAGACTATTGCACTGGTGTTTTCCAATCTTATTCAAATATTGAAAGAATACAGAAGACAATGTTGCGGGACACTAAATGCACGAGCCTCGTTAATGTGTAGTCTGCTTTCTTTACCTGCTGAGGCCAAAACTAAGGAGTGAATGGTGTATACTTAACTGGGTTTTCTGCCCTAGTTCTCAGTTTGCTTTCTAAACTGCTGCCTGGCCATAATTGATAGTTACTCTTTGAACATACATATGTCATGTGTAAACAGACTTCATTGGTGTACAGAGGAGCCCAGAGGTAACAGGTTTTAAAGCAGATCTAATTAAATGACAATATTAACTTTTCCAGCTCTAACTGTGCTATGGAGTACAATAGTGATGGTTCAGGTGCTGCCTACAAGAAAGACCGGGGTACTTTAGTGCCTATATATTGATTTGAGCGTTAAAAGTGTCTTAACATAAACATAGTAATTGATATGCTAGCATCCTAAAGACAAATGCTTCCAACGGTTTAACCCAGCTATATGGGAGCCCTCTAGATTAAAAAACCTATTCATTAAAAACAGCTGGTTATGTAAGTAAATAATTTTAATATCATTTCCTTTATATACAGTATTTTCACCTCAGAGCAGATGCATATGTGACCTGGATTCTTACATTGAACACAAACTGACACTTAAAATACTCAAGGCCAAATCATGTTGTGACGGGTTGGATCACAGAAACCCCCTTGGGAGCTGCCACCCGATGCGCAAAGACTACCCCTGCTCCTGTTTTCCCTGCCAGCTCAGGACTCCAGCACCCTGTCTTGCTGAGCCAGACACTCCCGTCTGGCTCCAGACACAGATCCAGGGTCTGAATCACTTGTCCCAAAGCTGCAAGTTTACCTGAAAACAGCTCACAGTAGTGTGCTTGTCTTTAGCACTCAGATGCCCAACTCCCAGTGGGGTCTAAACCCAGATAAATCAGTTTTACCCTGCATAAAGCTTATGCAGGGCAAACTCATAAATTGTTCACCCTCTATAACACTGATAGAGAGATATGCACAGTTGTTTGCTCCCCCAGGTATTAATAGATACTCTGAGTAAATTACTAAATAAAAAGTGATTTTATTAAATACAGACAGTAGGATGTAAGTGGTTCAAAGTAGTAACAGACAGAACAAAGTAAGTCACCAAGCAAAATAAAATAAAATGCGCAAATCTATGCCTAATCAAACTGAATACAGATAATCTCACCCTCAGAGATGCTTCAGTAAGTTTTTCTCAGACTGGACATCTTCCAGGCCTGGGCACAATTCTTTCCCCTGGTACAGCTCTTGTTGCAGCTCAGGTGGTAGCTAGGGGATTCTTCATGATGGCTCCTCCCCCTCTCTGTTCTCTTCCCCCCTTTATATATCTTTTGCATAAGGCGGGAACTCTTTGTCTCTCTGTGTTTCCACCCCCCCTCACTGGAAAAGCACCAGGTTAAAGATGGATTCCAGTTCAGGTGACATGATCACATGTCACTGCAAGACTTCATTACTCACTTGCCAGCACACACATATACAGGAAGACTCACAGGTAAATACAGCCATCTGCAGACAATGGGAGTCATCAAGATTCCAAACCATCATTAATGGTCCACACTTTACACAATTACAATAGGCCCTCAGAGTTACATTTTATATTTCTAGTTTTAGATACAAGAGTGGTACATTTATACAAATCAGATGATCATACTCAGTAGATTATAAGCTTTGTAATGATACCTTACAAGAGACCTTTTGCATGAAGCATATCCCAGTTACGTTACATTCACTTATTACTGTATTTTCTCTAAAACGATCTCAGTTACATTATATTGACTTATTATCAAGTTTTTATAAAACCATATAGACCGCACAACGTCACACATGTCTTGCCCTTACATGACCATGCATCGGGGGCAGCAGAAGGATCATGCCTCAATAATTCTGTGGCCTGCCCAAGATACAACTAAAATTACTGTCTGCTGTGCTTGAGTCCTTAGCACTGCTACCAATCAGTACCAGCCTGTGGAGTGGGTCTGGCTCATGTGGGAAGGGATGTTGTAGTCTGTGCATCTCCTGTTCATGTGTGTATTGGGGAGCTCAGAGTGGGATCATGGCTCCTCTTTTTTTTTTTTTTTTTTTTTTCCCCCTAATGAGAGAGTGTCCCCTGACTGACTTTTTTTGGCTGATGGGAAGCTTCCTGGGCTTCTGCTGACAGTGCTAGAGCTGTTGCAAGTTTCTCCTAGTCACCACTGCTTTTCTCTTCTTTCAGTACAAAAGTCAACATGGCCTCTGGCCACATGGGGCCATTTCAAATAAAGGAGCAGATTCAGCTGCTGGTTTCTGGCATCTACGGGGGGAAAGGAAGAGGGTAACACTAACCTGTCTCCAAACCCTTAGCACCAGCAGAGGGATGAGGTAGCATGGTGGACAGAGGAATGGAATGAAGAAATATGTTCTATTTTATTGCCTGCCTCCTTCCTAAGCAGCATCAGTCTCACTCTGTGTGGGGATGTAAGAGCATGAACACCACTGATAGGAGAGGAAGAGAAGAAGGCACCATTTAAGGGGAGGAAGGGAAGCAAATGAGTCAATGTGACTGGGGCAAGTTAGTAAAACTGATTCACTTCACTAACAAGAGGAAATAACATGTAAAGTAAACACAGCACTGATGCTGCTATAATAGAGCCTATATTCCCTATCTCATTCCCTCCAGCTGGTTCTCATCTCTGTGGGAGAGTCTTCATGAAACATGGCTCTCCCTTAATGCTGCATAATGTGTAAAATGTTATACTGCTGCGTATATTTTATGCAAAGTATAATATTTTATATCAAAGTAAACCTCAGGAGCTGGCAAGCAAGAATGAAAAAAGGAGAAACGAGAGTGTCGAACCGTAGAGAACCAATGGGGAACAAGGAGAAGAGAGTTATTTAAAGGCCCCAAACAGAATAATATATCATCCTGGATGTAATCATTTGTTTATGTATTTGTAGACACTTCACTTCCAAGGTGATGGTCTCCCATCAAGGAACATATATTATTTAATGGGAGTTATGGTTGTATATCAAGAGAAGAAGAAACACCTTATTTTAAATAGAACAAGACTATACAATCAATTTAGTGCTTGATACATATTGTGCAATATAATACTTCAATCAATGTAGGAGTATAAGGCCATCACCAAAGAAAAGACAGTTTTGTTTCTTGTGTATGCAATGGGAATTGCCTTATGAAGATTGAAAGGTGTAAGTGACCTCTGATATTATATTGTCTGGTACCTACTGAGGCAAAACTATTTAAATATTATGAATGGGATTTTTAAAATCTTCTTTGCTAAATAAGCTCTAATTGTTTTCCTAATCATCACAGACTTACTCTTAGTGACAATATGTGCCATATTTGATACTATATCCAACTATTTTGACATACTTGATTAAATATCTGTCCTTTTCTTCTTTCATTTTAAGTGATCTCACTTTCTTAAAATCCAGTTAAACCATTGTTTCTCTCAAGTGACTTTTAGCATGAGTGATATCTGCCTAGTTGGCAGTATAATAGAGCAGACTCTGTGCAAGTTTCCCTATGTTGTGGCTTCCCTTGCCTGTGTGCCCCAACCTTAGTCTGAAGGGGGCACCTTGAAGTGAGAATAGGTAGCGTTGTCTGTGAATGGTCAGTTGTTAACACCACAGCTGATAAGGCTAACAAGCGTGCCAGTGAAGCTCTCATTCACTTTAATATAGATCCCTGATCAACTGTCAGATGGAAGCAAATTTCACTACCTTGGGTCCAATTTGAAAGGTGAGTGACTCAAAATTCCAGTGTCCCTGAAACATCCAGTGTTCTGGAACTTATCTGAATATTCTTTTCTTTGCTTTTAAAGGGAGAATGTATTGAGCTCTGTGATTGCTTAGGAGATTTGTTGTTCATTTTCTCTGATTCTCCCGTAGCCACGAGTATTGAGCCTCATGCAAACTGTTCCCCGGCAATCAATGCAGATGTTTAGCTGTGTGTGTGAGAGATTTTTTTACTGTGTTGGAGTGGGGAAGAAAATAACTCGATGCTAAAACCAGATTAGCATTAGCTACTAGTGCTTTGTAAGCCTCCTGTACTTCCATGGTTTGACATAAATCTCTAGTATAATTTATATCTGTTAACCACTGACCATGCAGTAGGTAGAACACAAGACACAAAATAAAGACCGTGCTTGCCCCAAAGAGTCTGACAGACACACCAGAGATGGTATGCGAGGGGAGGCTGGTGCCTAAAGTAGGAGGTGGCGTTGCAGGTCCTGCAACCCTCCTCACCTCCTACCCTCCCCTTACAGGTTGACCAAAGTTTTCAAACAAAAACCTGGGAGGGGTTTTGGTGTGAGATGAAGAAACCTAGTGTCAAAATAGGAAGAAGAAGGAACCCCCCATTTTTGATTTGAGAGAACCCATGATAACTTGAAATTCTTTGCTAGCTCACTAGGTGGTGTACATTGTGTAGTTAAAATCTGTGAAAGCTCTATTGAAAGAGAGGGCAGTGGAGAGTCTGTATTGAGTGGTCTGCAATACAGAAGTGTTTGAGTTAATTAATTGCCTCATCTTCATTTGTCAACTTGAGCCACTATCATAGCTGTGCTTGCAAATGCCTATTATTAGAGGTTTTATACTTATTGAAATGTATGTTAAAATGTTCCTGCTTTTGTTCGTTTTTAGACAGAAACAGACAAGTAACACATCTTCAAAACTTGTTAATTTTTATTAATGATGGTAGATAGTTTTTCTTTCTTTTGCTATAGAAAGGCTTTTTTGCACAGTTTTTCCTTATAGTGACATCCCTTAGGACTGCAGGAACAGACATAAACTTCTCTAAAATAATTGCATAGTATCTGAGTCATCAAATGAGCACTTGGTGTATACGGTTGAAGGGACATGTTCTAATTTATTCCTTGTCCTACATTCAACATCCCAAGTTCTCTACCTGTCATTAAGGAAAAAGAAATTACGGGGCTGTAGCTGATCAGATGGAATTAAGAAAAAATTAATTGATATATCCTTCTGACTTATGCTGCTATGTGAATAATTATTTAAGGTTTTAAAGCACTGATGGACTTAAATAGTTCTCAAAGATCTATGACTAACTAGAATATTTCTTGTCTCCCAACCCAAATTGTTGTTTGAAAATGAGAGAAGCCCATTTTAATGTCCTTGATGTCTCTGTTTTCAAGCATCTTTCAGCATTTTGGGAGCTTAGCTGCTTTGGAATAATTTAATTTACTAAGAAATAGTCATTTTGTGACATCTTTTTAGAGATTTTTATTCACCCTCCAATTCTTTTTAATGTGAATTAAAATAAGTAACTTGATGAAAGGTCTGTCTGAATTACTATATAGGGGAATCAATTGTACAGTTTAATTGAATTATTCATGTGAATACGCATTTGCAGGATATGGTGCAAGTATAGGATGTGGTCACCCCTGTTCCCCAGTGGGGAGAAAACCTATGAGGCTTGTCCTAGAAGAAATTTTCTATGAATATCCCCTGGCAATGACACCATGCACATTGTTCCTTTTGGGCAATGTATTTTCCTGAGAGTGACCCCGATAAAGTTCTTGCCAGCTAAGAAGTCAGGTGGGGAAGAGGTTTTATGCTGTTGTCTGTTTAGATCAGATCTGTTTTTTCCTGCCCCCCCCTTCCTTGCCAAAGAATGGCCACTTGATAGGTGATGGCCCATCAGCTTTGACACCAGCATCAACTTGTCCTTTTTCTTTGAGAAACAGGTTTACCCACTCCCCAGACTTGTCTGGTAAACATACTTCAGTCACAATTTCAGCTTATGTCCATAAATTTTACATATAACATTGCTCCATACATTTTACCATGATATTATTGACCGGAAAGTTAGTTTTCAGATGATACCTCATAAGGCATATTTGTACAAAGATTATTAGAATAGTGTGTTGGGTGTGAATACAGGGGTGCATTCCATTACACACAGATTGTATCTTATTTTCCTGCAGCCATAGATTTTCCCTGGTTAATTTTCAGTTTAATTTTTTCAAGCATCCACAACATGCAGAGTTCATTTCTGAAATGGAATAAAAAAGCAAAGTATACTTAGCTGCGCACATTGCTGGTAAAAAGTTAGTCATGAGATTTCACAGATTTAATTTTAGAAGTGAATAGGGATTTCTCCCTGCCCCCCATTTTAAATCAATAGTCTAAACATGCACAGGGTCTTCAAAGGATTCCAATCATGCTCCCTTTGAATTCAAATGGGATTTCTGTACTGTACTTCAGTGGGATCAAGCCCAATCTTTGTATGACGATATCAAGGACTTGTGTACAGCAGAGCCAATAAACAGTCTTCACTTTGCAAAAAGTTGCAGTGAAATAAATGGACTTCAGGTCAAGTGGACAAGTGCTCAAAAGATTCATAATAGTCAAACAGATATTGTACCTTTTTATATAAACAGGTTTGTTTAAATAACGAGCAGCCTGTATGGAACAATCCAGTTGTTGCTAGGTTCTCAGTTGCCAAAAACAAAGCCTTTTTAGCCTGTTGTAATAACAAATTGAAAAGTTATGTAAATCCGCTGAAGTCAGTGGAACTACTCATGTGAGTGAGTGCTCACCAGCAAGAGTAATGGTTTGCACGATCAATCCTTAGTGTATTCAAACACTGATTAATTCATTGACATAAAACAAACACTTCTTTGCATAATTCCTTGACATTTTCTGTATACCAATGTAAAGTGATTTATTCCTCTACACATTCAACGATTAGTTTCTTGTGTTCACCTGATTTGAGAGGATAAACGTTTTCTTGGTATTATACTATATGTGAATCAAAATATTATATAGCTTATCCTTACCCTGAGAGTTGGATCCTGTAAGCAATCCATACATAGAACTCCCATGGTAGTTCTGCAGGCACAGTACTTGAGGATTGGGTTTAACCTAGAGAACATACTTGTATATGCGGTTTGTGATTATATTTCACTGCCACAAATTTTTCAAAGAATATATTATGTATGTCAGAACTATTTTTTCCCAGAGTCCTCTGCATTCATGTTGGAGCCCTGAGTAACCTCCCCATGAAGTTTCCACTGACAAACTCCCACATTTTTACACCATCCCTTTTTCAACTAATGAAACTCCAGATCATGTACCTATCATTTCTAGCCAAGCAGGTCTGACATCGCTTTAGAACTCAGTGCTGTTCCAGAATCAGATGGAAGGATCTCTGTTAAGAAAACCAATATGGGGCTGCTGCTTCTGTGTTATGAAGAAATGTAGATTAAAACTCTGAAATCTATCACATTCTACTTTACAGTGGTACCAAAAATGTGCACTTGTGCACACGGTTGTGGTCCATTCCATCTAGCTAAGGGGGAAATCTTTCATGGTGGGAAGGGCCACACAGTGCCCTCTGCTCCTCTTTACCTCAACATAGGGGCAGTTGAGGGACTTGTTGGTTGAGCAGCTATTCAGGCATACCTGGATGCATACCCTGTCTGCCAAGGGAAGAGTATGTGTGCTGGTCCCCTAAGTCAGTGATGAAAGTTGCAATAATATGGTGGCTCATAGGAGGGACTGAATAGCCATGATTACATAGGTGGCCCTGACAGTTTGTGATACCAGTGTAGAGTGGCTGCAGATGCTAAGCTGGAATAGTAGCCAGGGGACTGACTGAGCAGAATCCCTGCATCCCAGTTGTAGGCTGGGCAGTGGATTTCACTTCCCCAAACCCTGTGAACTCCAACTACGTACAGTCTGAATACTCCTCTTGCATGCAGCCCTAGTAAATGTTATGCTAATAAAGCAGCTTTGTAAAAAAGGTGCTGTCTATAAAGCCATTTTTCTGCTTGGAAAGTGAAGGCATTTTATAACTTACAGTCAACACACAGGTGATTATTTAAATATCTAGTACTATTCAGGTGACCTGATTTTTCTGTCAAGACTCCTTAAAGTGTTGTTTTAAAGAATTATAATCATACATGTGTTAAATTAAAGACATGAAAGAGGTGAGATGGCACCTCTGCTATTAAGGATGGTTTCAGCTTTTCACTTAAAGTGGAGATTCAAGCTCTCTGTTGCAGATGATGAAACCAGTGCATCTTCGCCAAAATTTACAGCACATCAGTTTTGGGTAAAGATTGAATTTTTGGGAGGTGGAGGGGGGCGGTTTGAAATAAATGTTACTTTATTTGGGCTCAGTTGTGGCTTTGCTATGAATGCAGAGCAAGGGCTAGCTCATTGTCACCCACCCATGTTGAGGGTAGGTGAATAGCAGCTATGCAGAACCGGCTCTCCTGCCGTACACTGCAATCTCTGGTACAGGTAGCCCGCACGCATGACTAAGGGGATGCTGATGTCCTTTGTAGCTGGATCACAGGTTGACTCCATGTGCATTAATAAGGTTAATTAAAATATATGGCCTTTAAAAATTTACTTTACCTCTTTTAATCTCTTTTCAATGAGGTTTTTAATTTATGGCATAGAAGTTAGGGAAGAAATGCATGAGAACATTTTCATTTATAACTGACTACCTTTGACACTGGCAATAATTTCACGTTAAATAGGCGTGGTTTATACCCTGTTTAGTGTTTATAGTGGTATAGCTTGTTGTTTAAACAGTACTGGAACAAATGATGTCCATACACTGGAGATAAAACACAAACCAACCAAACAAGCTTTTTCAGACTTTTGTTTTTTACAAGTGTTCAATCATAGCTTGTTCATTTAACCTGATAAGAAAATGTTGTTCATAGTACTGGTGACTCAGACTGCCTTTGCTGATTCTCTGTGATTAGCAAAATACAATAACAGCACCAAATTACTGTAATTTGGGGGTTGTATCTGTGACACTGAACTGCCTTTGTTTGCCTTTCTTTTGGGCTAAAAAGGTTATATCTCTAAATAGGACATGATCCAATAATCTGTAGAATTGCCCATCCTTTGCTTTTGAGAATCCTGACATTTTCTTTGGCTGATACCAGGTTCAGTAGTGTTAGATGAGTACAATTGTGTTGGAAGAAAATGGATCTTAAAATGATTTAAACTCCACTCCCGTTTATCGCAGTATATTTTTCTGCTAATAGTCACAGCTTATTTGTATTATCATTCACATAGACCCCATTTTAAACAATGTTTTGGGTTTTTTTTAATCATTTGCTTATTTTTTGCATGTTTGTCATGCAATATTACATAGGGCAAAATTGTGGCTTGACCAGAAGCACCACGGAGGGGCAGCACATTGTTGCACTGCCCCAGTAGGAGACTGAGAACCAAATTGTGACCCTGAGTTACAATTGGCTTCCCACTTCCTCCCCCTGCTTAAGGGAGAGGAGGGTAAAATCATCTACATGAGTCCTACAGCTGATGACGATTAGATCACTTGGTGGCTTGTGGGGGGAAGAGGGTGACAAAGCTCTGCCCATTCCATGCCCGCCTGCATGGGAGGGGGGAAGTAGCAGGTGCAGGCACTACTATCCGCTATCTGGCATACCTTAGTCTGATGTTCCTACACAAGTGCTGTGACCCAGGAGTAATCCCTTACCATTTAAATTGTAGTGGATGGGTGCTCAGGGTTCAAATATTTTTTGAGGAGAAGAGATAGCGGTACTCTTCCAAACTCATGCCATGCACCCGGGTTCGTTCACAGACCAAGCTCCACCCTCCTGGAATAGTAAAGCAATATTCTACTCACAGTATATGACTGTACAAGTCTTTTCTTGCATTTCTTGATCAAATGATCAGCAGTGACACAAAAATAAAAAGGGGCATGCTGGGGGTGGCAAAATTCTCCTTAGATAAAGTTAAGTTTCTAACTCCATATATAGGCATGTAAGTAAAGATGATCTGATTTGTTTAAAAGATGAGTGCCAACAGCTGCTATTGAATTCAGTGGGATTTTTAGCTGTTCAGCACTTTTAGAATTGTTAATAAAGGTAGATGAAACAGGGAGTCGGCAACACAAATTGTATCTGTCAAGAAAAATGAAGATGTGAGAATTTGTGGCGATTTCAAAATCATGACTAATCCAGTTTTAAAAGTTGACAAATAGCCCTTGCCATGTATAAAAGATTTTTGCTACATTAACAGCTGGACAGAAGATCAGGATGTGAAGTTAGTTCATCTTTATTTATTGGAGGTAGGCCTTGAATTTCATGCACTGCTCATAAGAGAAAATCTCAGCTCAACAGACTTCCTACAGCATTAATCCCTACAGTATAGCAAAGAATCATGGAATCCCTGGAACCCAGGGCTGTGATATGATGATTTCCATGATATCATCACAGCAAAAACTGAGGCAAAACATTTATAAAATTTAAGCCAAGTGTTGTTGAGGCCAAAGACTTGTGAGAAGAAATCAACCTAGGCCAAAGTTGAATTATTTCACAATAATGTTGAATATTGTGTCCATGTGATAGACACGAACTCATCAGATAAAATTGCTGTGGCAGAGACTGTCCTTCATCCTACAAGTGTTGAACTATATTCTTTTTTAGGACTTGTGTGCTATAGCTCTTTGTTGCACTAATCCTGCCCAGTCTCACTGAGCTCCTCCAGAACGATAGAAAATATCAGTGGACAGAGGCATATGAAGAAATACAGCTTCAAATTGAGAGTGCATGCATTATGACCTGGCACTTAACTGGCTTTTAATGCCTCTTCCTCATAGAACATGCAACATGATTGCTTCTACCTGACACATGTGAAAAACCAGATTCATTTGCATCTCATTCATTGACCGCTGAAAAGAATTATACATAAATAGATAAAATTTAGAGTGGAGGCTGAAGAAATATCTCCTTTATTTGTAAAGGTGGTGCTTTTTCTTAAAAACAGATCATCCTTTGACAGCTTCAGTCACAGAAAAGGTATTCCTCTAAAAACTGCTGCTGGTCTGCAATGCAGGGCTTTGTAGTCTAATTGGTACCAATACACAACTAAATATGAGAACATACCAAAGCATTTCAGTATTGACGGATTGTGCCAACTACTGCTGGATTAGTGAGAACATTTCTTCCAGAGTATACTGTGTGCATGGCTTTAATATAGCTCAAATAGACACTTGACTACTCAGCACATGAGAGCAATTAGGTATGTGGTACTGTGAGGGTCCAGAGCATTGAACACACAAGTACTATCTCTTCATTCTATAATTTGCAAGAGGAGCTTCACATCCATGATGGGTGTATCCTATGGGGCATTCAAGCAGGCGTCTCTAGAAAGCTCAAAGAGCAGCATTTAGTTTGTCCAAAGCACAGCTCAAATGAGAGCATTGGTAAAGTTAAGCAGCCAAACATTGATAACCAAACCTCAAAAGTTTGACAAAGGATGTACGTCAGTAGATGCTGAATGCACCACCAGATGAGATCTTAATCCACCCTTGTGAGTGATCAAGAATATCACTGCAACACTTACATATGGATTAATGGGATTTTTTCAGGGCCAAATGTAGCTTTTTATGCTTATTCAAAATAGCTAAAGATATCTGCAATGTCACTAAAAACATCTTGCTTACCAGTGAAGTACAATGCATTTTTCAAGCCATTGTATACCAGCACACCTGAAGAAGAGTTCTGTGTAGCTCAAAGGCTTGTCTCTCTCACCCACAGAAGTTGATCCAATAAAAGACATTACCTCACCGACCTTGTGTCTCTAATATCCTAGAACCAACACTGCAAACACTGTATATCATAGCAGTTTGTCAGTGGTAAGAGTCCACTGTGGTCGGATCATCAGAATTTCAGGAATTCATAAAGTCATATATCCAACCACAACCCCTTGCCCTGCACGCTCCAAGGGCTTGGCTGAATGATTTGTAATCCTTTTTCACGTTTGAACAGTCTATGAAGTCAGAAAAGGGCACTTAGAACAAAGAAACTGGCCAGCCTCTTATTTACATACAGAAAAGCTCCATACAACATCATCATACAATGGTGTTTGGTTTTGTTTGTTTTTTTCAATAAAGCTTTGTTCTCTGTTGGATCTCGATAAAGCAGGCCTTTGAAGACTGGCTTATAAGAAATAAGTAAAACAAGCTGCTAGTGGACGGCATGTCTTTTGGTATAAACTGACCATGTGCTAAAGAGTGTGAGTAAGAGAATTGTATGGAGACTGCAAATGAGTTCTAGTTATGAGTCAGTCACAAAGTCCAGTGTTTGTTCATTTTAAGAGTCAAAGATGACAAAGTGGGATAAGCACATACCTTGGTTGTGCAGGACAGAGACACTGTTTAATTCTAAGCAACTTGTTACTTCATTATCAGTGGCAAGCCCATCTCCTGAGTTACACAAGAAATCTAATTAATTGTATAGATTTTCCCTGGATGAGGAAAGGGAGCAAGACCTAACTACAAACATCCTAAACTTGGCTCCAGATATTATTGTTTAACAGGGTCATGAAACTGCAGTCAAGGAATTAGAAGAAGATCATCAAGGATTCCTTTAGACAAATACTAAACACCCAACTAGCTAGAGCCATCTGCCTACCTATCCATCATAACATTTGTTAGTTACTGTATTTATGGTACCACTTTACATTCAGTGCAGCATAAAATTTACACACAGGATATATAATGGTACTTGAGCTTTATTAAGAATCATAAACAAATTATGTTAAAGTTAAAAATTTGATTTTCACTGATGTAAAAGTGGTGTAAGGAAGTGGAGAATTAGGCCAACAGAAATTTTCTCTGGGTGATTAATTATGCCTAGGTGTTATATTAGATCATATAGATCAACCCAAAATTATCCCTAAGTAATAATTGCTCATTTGTAGATGTCTGATAGTATGATCTGTTGAAAAATAAGAGTTTTAACTGATAGTTTCTCCCAGAACAAGTGGTACTTGCAGCTATGAGGTCCATGGGTCCAAAAGATCAGCTCTGCCAAATGTATCCAATCCAATGAAATCTTCTTGAACCTGGATCCCAAAGCTGCATGTTGCAGAATTTTCTTTTCAACAGATAAGCTGAGCTGGACAGGGTTTTTTTCCTGTCATTTCTCCAACAGAAAATTACCCCTGAAATCACCACTTCACTTCAGATGTGATATTGATTATACTGCGAGTTTCAAGAATTAGAACAATACTTCGTTCTAATAGTATGTTCATTTATTTTTCTTTAGTTTGTTTGATCGAGTATGGATATACCGTAGACTATCACACGTGTACATTGCTATAGTACAAGTTACTGTTACAGTCACTAAAGCTATTACACACAGCAAAAAAATAAGAAAAGAAGATACTTGCCTGCTTCAAAGACAAACACTATAAATCCATTATTCTTTTCCCTTCAGTCAGCCGCCCTAGTGTTTGTTTGTAACAATAAGCATACTGCCTCTCACAATGTTTCTTTCTCTTCTATTTTAGAGCAATTTTGATAATGCAACAAAAAAACCAGCTTCAGTTTACCAAATGTGAAAATGACAACAATAAATAATGAATTACATGCAGTTATTTTTGGAAGCATTTTGATTTCTCATTCAAAATGTACAAAAGGTTCAAAAACTCATTAGAATAAAAGTTTGGATCATTTATATCCATCAAATTAGAATGTAGATATTTCAGGCATAGATATTGAAATTATAAAACTAAGTAGCCACTAATTAAAATTCAGGAACAGGTTAAACACTATCTGATCTTTAATTCTGTTTTATTTTGATTTTTTTTTTTTATTCCCACTGGATTTGTTAATTAACTAGAAATCTTTTAATTTGCTGTACCTCTTTCCTTTCATGATTATTTAAATAAAAAAGCAAAGCCAAATAAAAAAAAATGATAGGGAATCTTAGATCCATTACTACTTGATTAATTAACTTATTTTTAGAACTTTATTGATTTCTAGTCTGTTTTATTTTTAAACAAAAACCTTCTGGTTTTTTTTCCACATTGTCTTTCCATATTTTGTGTGCATTGTGAAAATTGTCCATTGTGAGTGTTGTGCATTATGTTTAGTTAATGTTGACCAATGAAAAATCCTGAATATATTCATATTAAATTCAGATTCTGATGCCCTTAATCACATTCAGTAGTATGTTACTCCTTGATTAATCCCATTAAAATCAATAGAACTATTTGAAGAGTAAATTACTGCTCAATGTCAGTGCATTACAATTTATCCTTTAATGATTCTACTGTGGGTTTTTTTTTTAAACACAAATATAGGATTCATACAACAATGTATTTATGTCATAATAAAATGCAAGGGGTCTAAATTTTTGGTCCAAAGCAAAGCTTCCCAGGACAACAACAACTGGGAGCACTGCTGAGTCTAAGGACTTTGTACATCTACACCAGGTATCAGCAACCTTTCAGAAGTAGTGTGCCGAGTCTTCATTTATTCACTCTAATTTAAGGTTTCGCGGGCCAATAATACATTTTAATGTTTTTAGAAGGTCTCTTTCTATAAGTCTATAATATATAACTAAACTATTGTTGTATGTAAAGGAAATAAGGTTTTTAAAATGTTTAAGAAACTTCATTTAAAATTAAATTAAAATGCAGAGCCCCCCGACCGGTGGCCAGGACCTGGGCAGTGTGAGTGCCACTGAAAATCAGCTTGCGTGCCGCCTTCGGCACGCGTGCCATAGGTTGCCTACCCCAGATCTACACACACCACAGATGTCAGTCAGCTGCACACATGGCATAGAGACTTTCTCCTCCAAAACCACTGGGATTGAATGAGAAGCTCCATGAGCTACCACTGATATCACTAAATGGTAATGTACTTACAGCACTGTACATGCACACTAGCTAGTACATTACAAAAGAAAGCATACTTAAGGAGAGGGAGACCCTTGAATCATTCTCAAGAGACCACTCTGGATGGCCTTCAGGTCCGCACTGGCTGGCTAAGGAAAGATGGTGCCCAATTTTTCTAAGTCCCCAGAAGGAGAGTGGCCACAAGCATGAACAAAATAAGTAGGAATAAAATGAAAGGGAGCTTGGGAAGGTCCATCTAAAAATAACAGAAAATAAATGAAAGAAATCCATTCCCTTAAGGATTGATCCTTCAGAGTGGTGGACACATCCCATTTATAAATGGAAAGCTCTCGGGATTTGTAGGATCAGGCAAAATTAAGGAAGACAAATAGTCCACGCTGTTGCAGGAAAGGATAATTAAAAACAATGCTATGAAAATACATAAAGAATTCTATAGATGAAATGAACCACACACCTCCCTGTATTCCACAACATAGAGGGGAGAATTAGAAACAGACTAAAAATAAATGTGAGATTCTATATCTAATTTCAGTGTCTAAGCAGGGCAAAATGGCAAAAGACAACAAATAGGTTTAATATTGAAAGGTAAATTGTATTTTAATAGCTTATGGTGATGGCAGGCACACAGGTAAGGAAAATTGTTTTGTTTATATTACTTTAACAGCAACACATTTGGATCATTCATATAAATCAAACTTTCTGGTATTTTCTGAAAATCCAATGTTTTTATTATAATAATGGATCGCTGTTAATGTGATGGTGAAGATGAAATATCATTGGAAATTTTGAAAAACTGGAGATGTGAGTGTCCCAAGTTGCATTAAAATATTTCATATAATTTTGTGAAAGTATAGAGGGTTGTGGGGAAACACCTGCCTGAAATCTCTTAAAATATTCTACTGCTTATTTTCAACAGCAAATACAATTTCAATAGATAAATTATGTGATAATAGGAAAAGTGGTGTTTAGTCTACAAAATCTAATGAAATCTTCAAGCAATGATAGTCAGAATCATATGGATTCATAGCTAATATGCTTTTAGAAAAAAAAATTGATCAATATATGAACATTTTTCCTAGACTTGTGTGTATAATAGGTGAAACTTTAAAAAAAAATTAATAAATAAAACATTTCCTTTGGAGGAAAGGCAAAAAGAAAATGTATCTGTCACAAATGTAAGACTTTACTGTGATGTTTTCTCGATACATAATTCAATCCCTTGATTCATACTGTCTCCTAGACTTTCCCCACTTTGTGTTTGATTGTTCCATCTGTTGTGTAGCGTTTGTAACCTGCATCATGTATATCCCATTGCTCTCTAGTGACTGGTCCACATGAGGATAACTTTCTATTACTTTTCTATCAATTAATGGAATTGTTCCTTTAACTCAAGTGGTGGAGGATGATGTTTTGATACTGAAGTTTCTGGGTTCAAATCCTGAGGGCTAAACATGCATTACGTTTCCAAATAGTACAAAGGACATTAAATAAAAAGTTTCATTCTTCCATCAAACACTGAAGTGGACTCCCTGATGTGCCTAAAATGCACATGGCATCCTGTTTGAAACAGGCTGCTCTGAATGTGGCAAGTATGCTATAAGGCTATGCAGAGTAGTTGATGACTTGATATGACTATGTTATGCAAGTACCTAATTAATTCTAAGGAGCACTTGCTGGTATCAATCCATACTTTTGCATGCTTGGTATATGTTGTTCATTGGGTTTATGGATCCACATTTGTGACAAAATCCCCAGTCCAACACAGTTACATATAAAGTAGCCTGACATGTATTGTGTGGACAGTGCACTGTATGCCAGCATGTTAGGAAGTGCACCTTCAATTGGAGTAATTAATGTCCCTCTTACTGTACTGTAGGGGTGCTGACTTCTGGATCAAAACTACCTTCACACTGATGTCCTGCACTACCACACCCTCAGTACTGCATCTGTATTGATCTCTTGTCTTGCAGCTGTTGTAAGCCAATGACAGGTCTTCTAACCAGTAGTCAAGTATCAGAGGGGTAGCCGTGTTAGTCTGAATCTGTAAAAAGCAACAGAGGGTCCTGTGGCACCTTTGAGACTAACAGAAGTACTGGGAGCATAAGCTTTCGTGGGTAAGAACCTCACTTCTTCAGATGCATCTGAAGAAGTGAGGTTGAAGAAGTGAGGTTCTTACCCACGAAAGCTTATGCTCCCAGTACTTCTGTTAGTCTCAAAGGTGCCACAGGACCCTCTGTTGCTTTTAACCAGTAGTGTTTCATGGATGTTTCTTGTGAGTTCAGTCTATTGCTGTACCATCACCTCCTTTAACTTCATCTAACCATGAAGCATTTTTATTAGGCATGCCTACTGCAACCTTAGCTAGGGCTGTTGAGTACTGCTTTAGAGGAAGCTAAAATGTTAAGTTCATAAGTGTATTTTGGGGCACATCTGTTTCCCTTGCAACTTTCTGCATGTAACGGGTGACTCTCTGCTTCCTGTGCAGGTATGTGTGAAGAAAGCTGTAGAGGGGGGATGGGGAAAAGAGAGAGAGAGAGAGAAAGGAGTGTATTGTATCAAGATCTTCAATATATTGTTGAATGAAAATATTCATGGAACGGAAAGGGAAACATTTGACTAAAACTGTGAAAGCAATATTTGTCCAGATCTACATTCCAGCAGCTCTCTCTAGAACTGAAATCTAACATGCTATGTATAAAACAAATGTTAGACATGTTGTGTGGCATTTTCAGAAGTGCTCCATATTAGCCTCTTTGCTCACAGTGAAGTTAATGGTAAACTCCCATTGTGTAAAAGTGGCAACAGAGTTAAGCAATGCTTGGGTGCTTTTGAAAATCCCCCTCACTGACTGGATCCAGAAAGATAGATTAGCAACATATTTGTTATTTACAAATTAGTTTTTTTATTATCCAGAGTACAGCAAATAAAATTTAATTTAAAAGATCTTACCTCTGGACACCAAATAACAATATTTCTTAATTGGAACAGACTTCCAGACTAACCAAAAATCTTTAAAGCTTCTTGAAACAATAGCAGTAGTTGGCATACATAACATGTTACCATAAAAATCTTGTGAGCTCAGAACCAATGTGCACACATATAGAACTCAAACTGGGACAGCATGTGCTTAAACATTAAATATTCATCGTTAGGTTTAAGAACATGAATTATTCCAGAAAAAAAATCTTCTGAACATCATAGACTCCAGATAAAATGTATTAATATGGTATATCAAGGGGTAACATTTGCTAGCATTATAAAAGTCATACTGGGGGACTGGATGGTGTAGGGATTGGCTAAAACTTTTCATCTCAACAGTGGGTCACCAATTCAGGAAATCAAATTAGGAAACTATCCAAAATCATTACCATCTGATGACATTTTGCCCCAACATAAACAATGTTTAGCTTTCAATGTTATAACAAGTTTAACCCCTGTTTTTTTTAGGATAGATCTTGGAAAATGAAAAGGATTGGTCAGTTGAGTAATGGAGACTCTTTGACCCTATAAAAAATGGAAAAGCCTATTAATTGTGGACTTAAGTGTGGGTTTTTTGAACAAGTTAATGACAACATTCAAAATTAAAAAATAAAGGGAAAAATCTTCATTTGCAGTTTGAATAACTTGGGAAAAGTTCAAGAAGGGCCAAAAGATGGGTTCAGGGCTGTTTTATTACTTCAGATTTGATGTCTCACTTATTAAAAATATATTTGTTAAATTGTTTTCCTAAAACTTTATTTAACATTGAATCTAACTGTTCTACCGATATCCAAGTTGCATGTATGTATATCAAGGGATGAAATTTAGTTCCGAGGGCTTGATCTCAGTAAGCTGCTGAACAGTCTGCATCCAATCTAGGAAAGCTCTTAGCTATCAGCATGTGTGTAGTCCCATTGACTTTACAGAATTACCCAAATTAAACAAATATTTAAGTGCAATGCTGGATTGGGGCCAGAGTGCTCGGCACCTTGCAGGATTGAGCCCTAAGTGAATGAAGTAGCTGATTGCACCTGAGTGGATGCATGGAGTTCAACATTTTAACAGATTCCATTCGGTTTTCAAAATGGGACTGTTTCTCTGAATGGTCTAAGGGCCTGATCAAAAGACCACTGAATTCAATGGGCATGTGGGGGTCATTCTGCTGGCTTCAATAGGCTTTGGATCAGGTTCTAAAACTTCTTAAGAATAAGAGACTTGGGGCCAGATTTGATTTCAGTGGGAGGTAGGTGCTTTTGAAAATCCTACTAGCGCCTATCTGCATCTTTCAGCAGCTTTAAAAATCTAGCCCCTTGGGCCACATGCCACATCCTCAGCTGATGTGCATGGCCTAGCTCCACTGAAGTAAATGGACCATGCTGTTTTATACCATCTGAGGATTTGGCTCATTAAGTGAGTGAGTGTGTTTTGGCTTTCAGGAACCTTTAATACAGTACTTCACTTGAATTACCCATCTCTGACAAATACAATCTTTGTGGTGTTTGATTTCATGCAAGTAACATCTCAGGGTTTTTGTATAAACTAAAACCATGCGCCCTACCATCTCAGTTCACTTAATAGTTCTGTACCAGTTTTGCACATTTTCTGTAAGCCTGACAATTAAAAATTCAAAGAAAACCAAAAGGAGTACACTCCTAATCTCAGATTTTACTAGCATTCTGTTCACTTATGCAACATTCGTTTCCACATTTTCCACTAACGTGAACAATTAGCAGCATCCTCAAAAAACACAGGAATTTGAATCGGTATCCAGTCTGAGGGCATATGCCAAACCGCTAGTGCTCCCTGCTGCTGTTTGGCAAAAGCTTAACTCAATACCATTTCCTCCTCCTTCCCAAACAGGACACTCATGGGAATGTAGATGGAGCGACTGCAATGAGATGTAGTCAGTCACAAATGGTTGACAAAATGGATCATTTAAAAGACTCTGTTAACAAAAATAAGCTCTGATATTCTTGGAAAAAGTTTGGAAAACATGTTTGCTACCCAAGCTGTTTTCAGCTAAATAAGAAGTCAGCTGTGAAAATACACTGCCAGTTCCTTTGGCAGATACCCCATTCTCAAATGTGCTCACTCAGTGCCAAAACCTATTCCACAGCTCTACACTTGAGGGTTTGCTATGGAAGTGGTGTAAAATTATAGCTTTCAGGCTGCGATAGATTTCAGTACTACACAGAGACTCAATAAGGATATGCACATGCAACCTATCAAACTTTAACAAGAAACGTAAAGGCTGCATCACAAATGTACAGTATGGGTGAAATCCTGGCCTCTTTGAAGTCAATGGGAGTTTTGACATTGACTTCAGTAGATTCAGGCTTTCACAGTATCTGGCCAACATAAGACTAACTGTATTTATATTACAGATAGTGTACATTCTGCATTTTGTGCTCTATGTACAGTAAAAGTATTACTGCAACAAGGTAGGTACAATTGATGGACAGAGTCCCCCTTTTTTTAAAAAAGGGGATGGGGACGGGCTCAAGTCCATAAGCAGAAAAATATTCACGGGATGACTATTTCTTTCTCTAGTTCAATTATTTGTACAAAGTGGAACAGCTTCAACAGGAAAGACTGAGAGTGTACCACCCCTCTTCCCCCCCATCCCCCATCAGCCTGGTAGTCAGCCTGGAAGGTGGGAGACCCAAGCTGTAATCACTGCACCAGTTCAGGAAAAGCAGAGATTCAAAGCTGGGTTTCCCACCTGCTGGATGAGTGCCCTAACCACTGGATTATTAGGTATAAGCAGTGGTGTGATAACATGTATATTAGGCATGCTCAGAGCACATCTACCAAATCAAGTAAGAGAAGCAGGGAAATGTCCAGTTCATGAATCCAGGCGGAGCTTAGGCATGAGCTAGCCACTGAACAACTAGGC
Organism: Trachemys scripta elegans; assembly: GCF_013100865.1. NCBI lineage: Eukaryota > Metazoa > Chordata > Testudines > Emydidae > Trachemys > Trachemys scripta. Next base: position 52,914,964 of record NC_048299.1, on the reverse strand, counting down.
TGTGTTAGGATTTAGGTGGATGTGCATGTGCCCACAGCAGAAACGTAGGTGCTTAGGGACTTCAGGTGAAGCTGAGTGGTGGTTTTGTGAATGCCAGTGGTGCCCAAAGGTTGGCTTTAGGCATCTAAGTGCTCCTCATGAATCTAGTCCATGGCGCATAGTCTGTTCCACTGTCTCTCTTTCACTCCCTGCTTCTGGACCCAAGAGCTCACCTTGTTAAAGAGACTAGCTCCTCTGGATTCTCTTCTGCTGGGCCCTGTTTGCCATAAGTGCAAATTTCGTAAACTATGGGGGCACATTGCACATGTAACCCTAAGGGCATGTGCCACTTCTGCTCGCAATGAGAAGCTGAACCAGGGATTTTCCTCTTAGTGTGGGAAGGCTGGTTTAGAGATCACCCATCTCAGCACCACATAGTGAACTGAAATCGAAAGAGATTAATCATTTCGAATCTAATACTGTATATTTTTCTAATATTAACATCTCTTTATCAAACACATTGAGTTAGTGGTTTTTAAATAACAGGTGCCATAATCATATTTATTATGAGCCAGAAAGAATGAAGTAAAGCTACTGAAGACAATATTTAAGCAAAGAGAACTGGCATAAATGAATGTTGTATTGTTTCCACTGGTATTAGAATTTAAAATTGCTCTATATCAAAGCATCCATTAGAGACTAACTTAATCTAAACTTTAGTTTCTTATTTTGCATTGCCTATTCTTTGCTTTCCTTTTGCTACTGTCTGAAAACTGAGGCTTAGTAAGAAGTTTTGTTGCTGCTGCTCTACAGATAAATGTATGTTAGTAAGCTCATGTTTTATCAGTTTTCCTTTACATACACACAGTAATTAAAATAGGCAACCATCACTTAAAAAAATGTATGCAATGTAGTTGAAGCCATGTCAGTCCCAGGATATTAGAGAGACAAGGTGGGGGTGATAAAAGATATTACCTCACCCACTTTGTCTCTTAAAAGAAATGTGTTAGTTTTGAAAAGTGGTTAGCCAATTCCAATCAAAACCTTTGCAAATGGCAGGACTGGAAAGACTCTCAATATAACCACACATATCCACATCCCTACTGGGATGAAAGCAAGAGATGACTCAGCAATGGCCTCTAATTTTATGGCTACAGTTTTCAACCTGAAACTACAGTCCCAGGAGACACTCAACGTCTTGCAGGACCAGGCCTTAAATGAACTATAGTGAAGGAGAGATTGTTCTACTGTGAAAATAAATCAAGGCTGACAGAGACTGAGGAGCCAGGCATAACCTAAAACCCCATTTCCCTCTGAAATATCAGCACTGGATGCCCTGAATACATTTCAGCATCCGGATTCTGCTGGTCCATAAGTGAGAACTGTTTATACAGAAGAAAAGGTGTTTGACATCCTTAGGGTATGTCTACCCATCATCTGGGAGGGTTCTTCTCAGCCTGGCTAGGCAGCTCTAGCTGGAGCCCCTACCCGCCCGCAGCTGACAGTCTGGCTTTCTTGTCAATTTCATGGCTCCAGCATGGACAAGAATGACAGCCAACAGCTGATGTAAGTAACCCCATAAGCGGTGGGTGTAATAGGCCAGGGCAGGCTAAGCCTCCCCTGGTGCAGCTGCAGCCACCGGATGCCAGTTGTGGGGTTTGCAAGGGGAAGATTTTTCTGCTTATTATGCACCAGGCAGGTTCCAGGGCGGCTGAGAAGGCAGTATGTGCTGCTCAGCTTCCTGGGTTTATCAAGTCAGGTTCTTTGGGAAGAGACCTGAGATTGTTCCCACGGGGTGGATTGGAGTCTCAGGAGGGAAGGTGCTGCACAGCTGTGGGGGGCTGCAGCCGGCCCAGGGGTCCTCCCGCCATGGGGGGGCAGCCTTGGGCAGAAGGGGTGGGGCTGAAGGGGGGCTCCACTCGCCGCCAATGAGTAACCCACAGTGTCTCCACAGGCAACTGCATCGCCCTAACTACACCAACATAAGCCCTATGCCTCTTGTGGACCTGGAGTTATGTCAATGTAGTAGGGCACTTACACCAGTGGGAGCAAGTCTGTAGTGTGTACACTGACATAATTAGGTCAACATAAGCTGCCTTATGTCAACCTAATGCTGGAGTGTAAACCAAGCCTTAGCTATAATGCACTTAATTGGATTCCCATCTCACTGTTTGCTTATTTGGCATGGATCAAACAGCATGAAATTCAAAAATGGCCTGGAAAATTAGGAAGGCCAATATAGCACACAGTTCTTTTGAAGTTATAATATTAGTATCACTCAAAATGTAATCCCTTGGAGAGCCCTTGGGCAGTTTATAGGCCAAAGGTTCTTAAAGCACTGCTTAATACTGTATATTTTACCAGTCAGTTATATAATGTTATATATAAGGGTCTCTATTCACTCATGGTCAAACCCCTATAGTCCTTACTCAGACCAAATTTCAGTGAACTCCTATGGAAGTCAAATCTGATTGAGGAGTGGAGGTTTGTGATCCTCAAAGTTTGGCCTGTGTGTGTACAGGGAGCTACTTGTAACGAAGAATCCATTTAGTCTGTTAATGTTAATAAGTTGTTTCATTTGAAGTTTGGCACTACCTTGTCTAATAAATGCATTTTTATCCATAAACAATAATAGAATATCTTTTACTGTAGGCCTGTGCAAAAACTGATCAGGCAAAATTTACTATGAAAGAATAATGTAGCAGAGGTATGTAAGTTATTTGCAATTATAGCTAAAAAAATTTCTCTTTGCACAATATGCACAATTAGGGTACAAGAAAGTTTTCTTAGCACCTACTTCATTACATTAAATCTCAGGTGCATGCTACGCTTTATAGGGTATGTCCATAAGTCTCAGACTCTGTCGCTGCTGTTACTCTCACAGTGCATTGTGTGTGCATAGAGTGGTGAAGGGTTTAACTCACTCAGCCATCACACTGTTAATATAGGAATATTAGCCATTTATTGGGATTATTTATTTGTGTTACAGTAGCTTCTAGAGGGCTTTTCCAGTGCAGGACTCCACTATGCTAGGTGATGTTCAGACATGACCACGGGAAGAATTTTCTTGAGCTTCAGCACATGACCCTCCTTTTTTGGGATGTAAGGGTTACAATTTCTCTTCTTGCTTCAAAGGTTTAAAATGCAGCTTTACAAACTTCTCTTCTATCGAAGAACTCACTTCATGCAGTAATTTAAGATTCCCTCATTCAATTCCACATTGGCACTGGTGCTATTGCTTAAGTCAGAGATTTTTGGCCAATCAAGTTCACTAGGGGGTGGGATATCAAGTTGAAGGAGAGGCTGACTGAGGCTGTAATGACACAGAGTGAGACCTTCATCATATCCCATTCTTGTCCATTCAACCAGAAAGTGACCTTGAATAATCAATTAAAAACAAAAACAAAATCACTCCATTAAAAATAATTAAAGTGATTCATGTCTGGAGCCCACTGATAGCCCGCTAGGTAAATGACGCTGTTTGGCCTTTGAACTGATAGCAGAAAGGGGCTGTGAGACCATAGTTACAGCATTTTAAGTCCTTCATGCTGCTGTGTGATACAGTTTGTTTTTTGATTTCAAACTTAGCAATGGAATGTTCAAGAAAGATCAATGGAAATAAATGTATCAAAGGTAAAATGCAGTTCCTTAATCTTTACAATATTTCACTCCTGTCATTAACTACAGTACCATCATTTTCTCATCACTCTTAAAATTATTTTTTATAGATATACTTCAGACGTCATAGGTATATTGTTTACGTGCAGGGCTTACATTCTGAGCATAATCACATACTTGGAAATGCTTTGTTCTTTTTGCTATAAAGAATGGCTATTGTTTTATTAATAGAAATATCAGGCACATGAAAGTAGATTTTTGTTTTAAAAATTGTTAAATGTCTTCACTACTAGTCTTTTCCTTTAGTTAACTTCAAGACATGTCCTGTGTCCACGGACCAATAGAGCTCCTGAGGCCACTCTAAATTGGAAAGCTATTTGCAGCCTCATTAGTGCACACAAAGCAGATTGCTCACCAACCATTTGTTAGCTGGTATCTTCAAAGTGATGTAAAAGCGTCAATAGTTTTCCAATCCACTCAAATGCTCACACATTTTAAAAAAGTTGAGAACTCTGTTTAGGACCCTGTTGTATTGATTACACATATTGAGATCTTATTATACACTCTTAAAGTACAATTCATTGGATAACTTTTGAAAAACTGAAGATGATCACCTGCAAAATGAACAGGAGTACTTGTGGCACCCCCACTCTGAACTTTAGGGTACAAATGTGGCGGCCTGCATGAAAACCTCTAAGCTTAACTACCAGCTTAGGTCTGGTCCGCTGCCACCATCCCAAAGCTAATTCCTTTCCCTGGATAGCCTTGAGAGACCTTTACCAATTCCCTGGTGAATACAGATCCAAACCCCTTGGATCTTGAAACAAGGAGAAATTAACCATTCCCCTCCCCCCACATCAATTGTGACATAAATGGAAGCATAAATTACACACCAAGTGTAAATTAGCCAGAGTATGGTGGTTAAATAGTGTATGTGTAATGATTTGGCATTCAGTGGCTGTACAAAATGAGACTAGTTTGGTATTCTGTGGAATCAAAATTAGTAAAAAGCATAATTAGGTGCAGCTCCCATTAAATCTAATAAGAGTTGTGCCTTCTTATGGCAGTGCTGAATATGACTCCAGGAATGTTGGGGACAGTGTGGGCATAAGTTTAATTAGGGGTGGAGGAACTTGTATCTCATACTTTCCTGCTAATTGATTTTCCTGCTACGTCTCCCCTTGGGATGCTCATTTTGTATTCCCATTGAATAACAAATTGGTGTAATCTATTCTAATTTGTCATTTATGGCTGTTATATGACCTAATTAAGACATCACTGAATTTGGTCCTAGCTGCTTTTGGCTAAATGTAGCCCAAACAATGCATGCTATTAATCAATGGCAGGAATAAATTAATAGCTGATGAAACTCCACTGATTTCAATGAGATTACACCAGAGGTTTAAATTTAGCTGCGTTTGTTTTTGTTTAAGGAGATAATTTTTTAAACTCAGAATGTAACAATGTTTGCTTTGAACTGTTTTCAAAATGGTTGTATATGTAAATGCATTACACCTCAGTGAGAGCTCCATACATTCTAATTTAAATTTAACACTTGCAGGTGAAATGGAGGTTGAAGCCAGACACAGGGACAACATACTGAAATCTTGCTCTGCCCAACTCGTAGCTGACAGGTAATTCTAATATTTCTTTGGCCTTCAGGATATAACTGGAGCTACAGTCTATAGCTATAAAAGAATAGAAGATATTCAGATATAGATAAGATATACACTGATCTTAAGCATAGTATGATTAAACAACCACTGGAAGGGTTTTATCCTCCTCTAGAGTGTCATTGTTCAGATGGCCATGCAGAATACATAGGTAAATCAAGCATTTGGTAAGTCAACGTATCTCAAAGCACTTGGGATTTGTTGGGTCTGATTCTTCTGACAGCCACACCAGTCTCATACTAGCAGCCTGAGCTATGCTTAAAGTTATACTGGCATTGCTATGTTGGTTAGGAATGTGGAGAAAGTCACACTGCTAACTAGCATAGCTATACGGGCAAAAAACCTAGTGTAGAAGCAGTCTGGCCAAAAAATGCTATTGTTGATCTATTTTGTGTCCTTTGGGTAAATGGTATAATCTGCACCGGCAAAAACACTCTTTTGTTTGTATAAAATATGTCTAACCTATTAGGTTTGCCAATATAACTACATAGTTGTCTCTAGTGTAGACAATGCAACTCCATTGACTTAAAGAGAGCTATGACTGATTTACATCAATGGAAGTGGCTATTAAGCGGCTACTGAAGTCAGACATTTTAAAATTAGCAGGTCCACATAAGTTGCATCCAAGAATTTTAAAAGAGTTGGCTGAGGAGCAAACTGGAACGTTAATCTTGATTTTCATTAAGTCATGAAACACGGGAAGTTCCAGAAGACTGAAAGAAAGCAAATGTTGTTATGCCAATATTTATAGATCTGTCAGTTTGGCATTGATCTTGGGCAAGATAATGGAGCAACTGATAAGGGACTTGATTAATAAAGAATTAAAGGAGGATAATTAATGCCAATCAACATAGGTGTATGGAAATAGAACCTGTCAAACTAACTTCATATCTTTTTTAATGCGATTACAAGTTTGGTTGATAATAGTAATAGTGTTTGAAAATTAACATGGTGCACACTAAATGGATTAAAAACTAGCTATCTGATAGGTCTGAAAATGTAAATGGGGACTCATCATTGAGCGAGTGTGTTTCCAGGAGGGTCCTGCAGGGATCAGTTCTTGGCCCTTGCTTTTTAGCATTTTTACCAATGACCTGGAAGAAAATAAAATCATCACTGATAAAGTTTGAGGAGTTGGGGAGTGGTAAATAATGAAGAGGACAGGTCAGTGATTGAGAGCAATCAGGATCACTTGGTGAGCTGGGCACAAGCAAACAATATATACAGCTAGGAGCAAACAATGTAGGCCATACTTACACAGTGGGGTACTCTATCTTGGGCAGCAGGGGATCCGAAAAAGATTTGGGGATCTTGCTGAATGATCAGCTGAACATGAGCTCCCAGTGCAACGCTGTGGCCAAAAGAGCTAACGCAATCCTTGGATGCATAAATAGGGGAGTTTTGTGTAGGAATAGAGAGATTATTTTACCTCAGGAATGGCACTGGGGCAACTGATGCTAAAATACTGTGTCCAGCTCTCGTGTTCACAGTTGAAGGACATTAATATATTGGAGAGGATTCAGAGAAGAGCCATGAGAATGATTGTCATATGATGACCAACTGAAAGAGCTCAATCTATTTTACTTAAGTGGAGAAAGGTATAACATGATTCAATAGCTGGAAGTTGAAGCTAGACAAACTCAGACTGGAAATAAAGCATATTTTTTAACAGTGAGGGTAATGAACCTTTGGAAGAATTTACCCAGGGTTGTGTGTCAATTTTTAAATCAAGATTGGATGATGTTCTAATAGGGTGCGCTCTGGGAATTATTTTGGGGAAGTTCTATGCCCTGTGTTATGCACAGGAGGAGTTATGCACAATCTAGGCCCAATTTTTCATTCATGAATTAAGAGTAATTTACCATTTTGAACTGCAGGGATAACACTGAGGTTAAATAAAAAGTAACTTCAAACTCAAATTAAATTCACTTGCTTATTTCAGAATATGGTTCATTATGCCATATTCCAAAAATACTATACAGACAGTTGTATGCACAGTAATGTGCATACTGCTGTGAGACAGAAGCAGCAAATCTAACACTCCTTTCTTACTACATAAGAACAGCCATAGTGGGTCACACCAAAGGTCCATCTAGCCCAGTATCCTGTCTTCTGACTGTGGCCAATGCCAGGTGTCCCAGAGGGAATGAACAGAACAGGTAATCATCAAGTGATCCACCCCCTGTTGCCCATTCCCAGCTTCTGGCAAATGGAGGCTAGGGACACCATCCCTGCCTATTTGGGCTAGTAGCCTTACTACCTTTACAATCTATTATTAAAGGAATACTTCCATCTCTAATATTCATCTTCCTTAGGGATGCTATGAAAGTTGAGGTTTTTTTAACTTTCTGTTCACTTTTAAAGTGTCTGCTTTAATTCCCGAATAATAATATATCTTGTGCTTATATAGGAATCCCATAGGGATTTTATTTTTACTATCACAATCATTTATATTTTTTTTCTTTGCAAATATAGGGATCCAGTTCAGTTTTTATGATTTTGTGGAATAATATTATTTACAAGTATTAGGAGAATTGCTGAGTATGAATGAAAATTATAGTTTTCTGAGTGCTAAAGTTTCATAAATCACAAATGACTATTCATCCACAAAAAATCCTACCAGAAATGCATGATTAGTTATTTTCCTGTTTGAGCCATTTCTGTTATCCAATCGGGGAGCAATATCAATTCCATGTAATTTTGGTGGCCAATCACGTACCAGGAATAACAAAATAAGTTTAAGAGAAAAGTTCACAGATATCCCATTATGTTGAAATTATTCATCCAAATTATTCTCCATATACTTATGAATAATTAATACATTCAAAGAAAATAGAGAAAATAGAAGAAATCAAAAAGGAGACTAAATTATTAACAAATATCATTCATAATTAACTATTCAACTGGCTCTAGCCAGACCTCCTCATTTTATAAAAGTCTCTACCCTAAAAGCTCCAGCGGACTTGAATTAAGGCATATGGGACTAAATTCTGTTCTTGTTGATTCTGACGTGGATCCAGCTCAAATTACTCTGTTTACACCTGACTTACACAGGTGTCACTAAGACCAGAATTTGCCCTATCTACACCCCACAATTAGATTCTAAGGCCAGAAGGGACCATTGTGATCATCTAGTGACTTTATTCTGCTAGGCTGAGGATTTGTTTTGGAGAACACGTTATTTTAACAGTTATGGGGAGATACTGAGGTTGAAGTAATACAGATTATCAAATTTCCTTGGTGTTCTCACCTAGTACAAAATGCATGTTGTTATGGTCACTGTGAGCCACAAGTTCTCATGACTTGCATGCTGAAAAGAGTAGCCACTTATTACAAATCTATGCAGAAGATCTGCAGATTATTTATAAATTCTTCTAAAGTAGGTGTGGTTTGGAGATACACTTCTATCCCGATATAACGCAGTCCTCGGGAGACAAAAAATCTCATCGCGTTATAGGTGAGACCATGTTATATCGAACTTGCTTTGGCCCCCCCGTTCCTTGTTCCCAGACCGCCCCCTCCAGAGACCCCTGTCCCTAATCACCCCCAGGACTCCACCCCCTATCCAAACCCCCTGCTCCCTGTCCCCTGACTGCTCCGACCCCTATCCACTCATCTGTGGCGGGAAGCGGAGCAACGCGGCCCCAGCCCGCTCTGCTTTCCTTGCCCCAGCCCCAGCCATGTCGCTGGGGGGAGAGGAGGGGTTTGGGGAAAGGTCCCACACTCACCTGCGGCAGGAAGCAGAGTGCTGCAGCTGGGAGCTGACGGAGTGGAGTGGGCTGGGGCCGTGCTGCTCCGCTTCTGCTGCTGCCGGTGAGTGCGGGGGGATACCTTCCCTCAAGCTCCCTACCCCGAGCGACACAGCTGGGGCCGGGGCAAGGGAAGTGGAGCGGGCTGCTCCCAGCCCCCCGCCAATCCCTCGGGCCGCTCTGGGACTACGGGGCCCCCCAAATTGCCCCCCCCAGAGCTCCTGCCTCCTAGACCCTTGGGGGGGGGAAGACCCTGACTGCCCCCGAGACCCTCTGCCCCTTATCCAACCCCCGGCCTGGCCCAGCCCTCTTAACACACTCAGAGCAGCGTGTCAGAGCTTTACAGCGTTGAATGAGAACCCGCGTTATATCGGGGTAGAGGTGTACATGGGAGGAGTAAGGGCAAAGCATAAGTACATAATACTACCTGGAAAAACAAAGAAAGAACCAGATCTTGCCTTGGTGATCCACCCCAGGGCTGTTCCCTTGCCTCTGAAAATGGGTGCCCCATTGCCTTTGTATAACCATCACTTAGTAGGGAATTTTGCAATCCCAATTGGGCTGGGCTGGAGGGAATGCACATAATTAACTACACAGGGGTTGGGTAGGAAACTTTTTACAGTATGGGTGCTCTACACTGCTTCTGGATAAGAAGGAAGCAACTGACAGCACAGACTGATTCATGGGAAATGTAAGTTGTTAATTTATTTTGTCTTTATTATGGGTACTGAATCCTAGGCTGAGGATTCAAACAAAGAAAGTTGTTTGAGGCTCTTAATCAACTGCATATTAATGATTTTGATAATGCACAATTGGGAGACTCTTAATTGAGAGGAAAGAGAATAAGACAGATTGGATTGGTTAGAGGTTTTCTGACAGATATTGGTTTCATTAGCTCTTCTGGGAAATCTAATTTGCAAATCGTCAGTTTGCATTTTATTGTAGTTAAGTAGATTTGGGAGCTAGGAATAGGTGACTTGATAGGGTAAAATAAGGACTAACTCAAATTTTTGCTCAAAATTAAACCCAAGTCAAACTTTTATGGAGTTTTGCAAAAGTTTAGGTAGTCTTTTCTGAGATATTTAGTTGGAGTGTTTTTGCACTTCCTGGTTCTATCAGGAAGCCTGAACACCAGAATAACACAAGAAAGGCTCTTGTCAAGACATCTGAAAATGTCAGAGCCACTGCACACAAGTGGAACAATGAGAGCAGATGTCTTTTAGCATGGCATCTGAAAAGAAGATAAAGCTTTCTGTTTTATTCCACACACACACAAAAAGGAGATTACTGGAATTAAGACTGCCTCAATAATACTAGACACAGTCCTTACATTTTATTGTGAGGTATGTGTGTGTACACAATATAATTTTTTTTAAAAAGCAGGAAATCACTGACACCAGCTCATGTATTTTACAATTCTTGTATACATTCCCTTCTCTGGCCCCAGAAATTGAAATTTCTTCAGTGCCCATGTCAGGGTATTGAAATACAATAAACCACAAGGACCTTTGAAAACAAAGCTACTAGCCCCAGTAAGTATATTCATGAATCCATTTTTCTTTTTAAATTCTTATCTTGCTGTATTGTAAAAGCTTTTAATTATTTACTGGAAAGGATGAGTGAAGGTCTTCTCCGCCTCTCTCCTGTTTTTAATGACATATTTTCTGTCTTTCCTACCCAGAAAAGAATCTCAACTATATGGAAATCATAAAATCTCATGGAAATTTGGTCTGGAAACCTACCTGAAAGGGAAAAGTGGTTACATAATAGCATGCGCCAGTTGAGTAGCAACCTTTAGTTCCTCAGAAGACGTTAGAGATGACCTCTTTGGATCCTGGGGGTGGGAGGGAGAGTAGGTGGTCAGGGAGGTCAATTTGATTAGCTCATATGGGGGCAGTATATAGGATAGAGGGGACACAAGGCACCTAGGTTCTATTCGTGGCTCAACTACTAGCCTGCTAGGTGACCTTGGGCAAGTCACTTCACTTCCCTGTGCCATGCCTTGCCTTGCCTTCCCCATCCGTAAAATGGAGAATGATGCTTACCCACTTCGTAAAGTGCTTCAAGATTTCTTAATGAAAAGTGCTGGGTGGTATCATTATTATATGTCCCCTTGTAGCTTACCAAGTGCTTAAGCCTAAAGTTAAACCCATTGATTTTTCCAGCATGATTCCTGAGTGAACATGTGTCACTTTGGAATTTCTTAACCTTCATCACAGAAATGGAGGTTTATATTTATTATGTATATTAAATAGTACCTAGATTGGGACCTAATTGTGCTAGGTGCTGTACCTATAGTCCCTGCCACATAGAACTTACGGTCTAAGTAAACAAGACAGACAGGCACGAAGACAATAGTGAAGTGGCTTGCCCAGCAGTGTCAGTGTCAGGAACAGGACCCAGGTATTTTGACTCCTAGTGTAGTATCCTATACACTTCCCCTTGATAATCCTGAAACAACAGAAGAAACACCATGAAAATTTCCACTTGCTTTACAGCTTGGCTATTCTTAACCTTTAATGCAGCTACCTGTCGTCCCTCCTGAATTGAATCTTTGTGGCCATGTGGACAATCTGGAGTGTCTGAGAACAGTTAAAATATTTCACGCAACATGCCGTGATCTCAAAATTATTCACAATGTCCAGGGTTCTTTCCCAAAACACATTTTCTCAATAGGCGCCTCTTAATTACTTGCTGTGCTTCTCCCTGCTGCTAATTTCATACACAAATTGCTCTCTCAGCTGTCATAACAAAGCACTAAACCTCCACAGGAAACTAGACCTTTAAAACATGCTATAAATACAGGCAACTTTTCACCTGGATGCTGTCTGCTGTTTCAGAAACTATAAATTTCAGTTAAGACAATTTTCATAAGTGAATAAAACTCTCAACACTTCACTGAGAACATTAAACTTAATTTTACCTTTTTTTCCCCCAGTGCCATGAGCTTTGTTAGCCAAGGAAACTTCTTTCACTTATTTCGTCCAACTACGGCAAAGAACACGATTCATTGTATGCTTTCCTCAGTATTATTTGCTTTTCAAAAACTTTTCTAGATGTTCCTCATAATTGCTAAACTCATCAGATTTAATCAAAGCACAGTCCCGACTGATTGCTGAAACAAGTCATTTTCTTTCTGTCTTTTCTTTAAAAAAAAAAAAATATTGTTTTGGAAGTCTACCTTATCTTCTACAACACCATCAGTCAAATCCTTATTTTCATATTGTGCTTGGTGTAATAATTAAAAGCTTGATCAAATGCCCACTGAAGTCAATACTTCAGTGCTTTATTTAGTATTCTGTTTAGTTGTTCTGTTTCCCTGCTTTTCTCTGCTTCTTCTCCAAGAAAAAAGGAAATACATTTTTGTGTTTCTGCTCTGAAAAGTGACTGTAAAAATGGTCCCTTCATAGTTCAAATCAACAGCTATGCTCCCTGTGTGCTAAATTTCAGGTCTGCTACCGTTCATGACATTTTTTTAAAACTACTTTACTCCTGGTAGTTGAGAGTGAATCAGCTTGGATTCTCTTCTTTCCTGTGTATCATCTATAGTGCTGTATTGTTTTTCTAATTGGTTACATCTGTGTAAACTTATTGTGGCTACTGGAGTGACGCAGGTGTCGCTGAGGATATAATGAAGACAGCAGGATCACACAGGTGTAACTGAAAGCCTAATTTTGCTTGCAGAACATTTATTACTGGTAATGATGCATGAGAAGGATGAACCTAATTTGATTCTCAGATCCAAGGCTGAGGTTGCAGTAACAACAAAAAAACTATGTGCCTATAATATGAAGGCAGCTGATATGGAAATAATGAAGAGCCAAAGAACATTGAAACTCCACAATCCCATTTTTACAGATTAACTTCTACAAAGTAAAACCACATTTTAAGAAGAAGCAGGGTGTTCTCTTCCCTTTTCCCATTTCTCTCTTTCTCTCCTCTTTACATTTTGAGAGGGAAGGAAAAAGGTTAATAGGATTCTTTCCCTGCTAGGCAGAACAATAACATCCTCAGGAGTGTGCTGAAGGGACTGGATTGACTTAATGTCCTTACATGGTTTGCTTGACAATATTAGGAGTTATATAGTGGTGAGGTTAGGACCAAACTTCTATTCTTGCCCTTCTCATAGATGAGGGGCACTTCAGTACTTTCTACAGGCAAGATGGATTATTGAGTACACCTGTGAATTAGCTCTTAAATATTATCACTGCTAATAAAGCTCATGAACAAACATCACACTCTGCTTTTTGTGAAAAGCTGTTTCACTTAAAATATTTTTCTTGTTTCCAGATAAAGAAGAAACCCTTTTCACAAAGGGACCATCAGCTGTCCTTTTTGCATGCTAAAATGCTGGTTTGTGGCAACATTTAAAATGGAAAGTGTTCTCTCATGGCTTAGGTTTCAGAGTGGTAGCCGTGTTAGTCTGTATCAGCAAAAAGAATGAGGAGTACTTGTGACACCTTAGAGACTAACAAATTTATTTGAGCATAAGCTTTCATGGGCTAAAGATGTATATACATCTTCCTTCTGTATTTTCCACTGTATGCATCTGATGAAGTGGGCTTTAGCCCATGAAAGCTTATGCTCAAATAAATTTGTTAGTCTCTAAGGTGCCACAAGTACTCCTCATTCTTTTTGCTGATACAGACTAACACGGCTACTCCTCGTTCTTTTTTCTCATGGCTTAGTCTGCCAAACTCCTCCATATTGTCTGACGCAAAATTTCACCATTTATAGCAAGGCTATGTCTTTGACACCGTTGGGGCATTGGAAGGTGTGTGGAAGGGCCATGATCTTAATATCAGAATTCCTCATGGGACTCCCAGTCATCAAGTGCTCGCATGATAATAGATATATCACCGTGCAAATTCTTCAATCTATCTGTCCCCCTATCCCGCTTTCCCACACATCCCATGGCAGGCCACAAGAGTGTAGGAAAGAGCCCTTTCCTCAACTTTTCTTTCAGGTGTGCATAGTAAGGATGCAGATGCTAAGGGTGAGAAGGGCTTGCACTCCAATGCCACCCTGTGGTTGCCCACTTCATGGCATGGGTAGGTTTTGTTGCACACTCTTCCCACTCTTGAGCACCCATACAAGGGTCTGATACAATCTGAGCCTTAAAAAAATGTATTTAGGTCAGATTCATGCATTCTTGTGAATACTACTGAAAATTAGAGTTTCACATACAAATATTTATAAGCTATCCTTGGTAGTTGCATGCAACTCTCGCCCAAAAACACTAGAATGTTAACTGCATTATTTCTACAGTGCTCCCAATTTCAGATCACGGTTGCATGGGGGAGCAAGTTCTAAAATGGGAAAATGGAGCCAATGTCTTAGGTAAACTTTTCATGTGCCATTGGATACTGACTGTACTCCAGATATCTTATTTTTGTTTACATTTTGGAGACTGAGCTGTAATGACAGGAATTGGTAATCAGTATATTCATAGTTTCTGTAGAGCCACAGAGAAGCAAAATCCCCATGGAGAAGTCTTAGTCTGTGGATTGAATAATTGTTGGAAAGCTTATGAGAAGGTACAAGCATCTAAAAACGTATATTGGAGTATGTAAAAGAGGGAGTATGCCTCTTCTGTGTTTAGTTGATAGTAAAGTTTGCATGCTTGGTAGCCTGATAATATTTTCTTTGTTTCTTGTATAAATGTTTTCTTTTCCTTTGATATTTTGTTTAAACATTGGTGGGAAATTGGTGCTTCTTTTGTTATCCAGATGGTTTATAAAGAAAGGGTATACAAAGCAGTAAACAGCGTAATTTGGTCCATTCTCCAAACATAATATTTTAAAAACATAGGCTCAGGAGAGTTGTGAGGGGACTTCTTTTTTGCCCAGAAAATAAAAATTAAAACAAACAAACAACAACAAACCCAAACCTTAATGATAGTGTTTATTAAATAAAGAGAACCCTCCCACTCTGCATACTGTTACTATTAAATCAGATTAGTAGGTGAAGTCAATGATCATTTTATTCACAGAACATCCATTTAAATGGGATTTTGTTTATAAGGCTACCCTTGATTTAAAAAAAAAACAAAAATTGCAGCTCTTCAATTAAGTCCATAAATTCCCTCTTTACAATATATACACCTCACTGTTCTACTTAAGCTATGTGCAATTATTGTTCTTCCAGAACAGCCAAAGAACCACATACTGCTTTTAAACCCTACAAGCAACTTCTTCTGAAAACAACAATAGGTGTGTGTGTGTGTGTGTGTGTGTGTGTGTGTGTGAACTAAAGAGCATACGGGTCTTAATTGTATTAAGCTATTTTATTATCTTAAACCCTGCACTAAGGTATTCCCATACATATCTAATTAAAACAATCACATCCTGCTTTCTAGTTGCCCTGTATTCAGTTATCTACCTAGTCCTTAGCTTTTGTATCTTTCTTCATTCCTGTTCTATTAGCTCTACGGATTCTACCTGTAGCATATTATGAATTGCAATTTAAATTCTGTGCTTGTATTTGCATGCCCAGATTGTAATAGACTGTGAAACAAATTTCTGATACTTTAATATAAAAGAAGATAGGCAAAGCAATTGTGCTCAATAGTGCTAAAGCCCAGAGGGCTCCAGTAGAACAATACTTACCACATTATTATGTTTGAAAAAGACAAGCACTAAAAAAAGTAGTATGAAATGGAGAGGAATATACAAATGCAAATCAACAGTTACTGCAATATCATCAGGGGAAAGAACATAGAAAGGAATACAAGTGCATTTATAGCAATGCTACAGACAATTATTTTAAGCACAACATTTCACACTAAATTAGATGTAGATTAGTTAATCAAGAATCTGTTATATGCTTTAGTTCTGTGATATTAAAATCAACCTTGTAATTAATGATTTTTGCATGAAATATTTGGTCATCCTTTAAAGGTGAGCTGAAAGCTTTTGTAAAAAATAAATACGTTGTTGCTACAGTGACATCATACTTCTTGAGAGGAGAGAAACAATTATGATGGCACGAGGACAGCCATATGACTTTTTGAAACATAAAATGTAATCAAAGTATTTTTGAAATAATGTAAATGTTTCTGATTGTGTGTTTTTAAAAAATAATAAACCAGGAATTAAGCAATAAGGAATTTTTAGTTTGGCACTTAGAAGTGCTCTAGTTTCCCTTTTTAATTATTTTTTAGTTAAGTTACAGATCATATATGTATCCATGAAACAGAAAAATCATTTAAAAATAAACTATTACAATAATGTAAGGCTAGAATAGATTATGCAACCCTTACTAACACTGGTGAGCACTTACTCACATGGTTAGTCCCACTGTCTTAAATGAAATTACTCATGCAAGAAAGTGCTTGTCACTGTGAATAAAACTGCACAGTTTAGCCATTAGAATGTACAGTAAGTTCATGGACTGCATATAACTAGCATGTAGGATTACCCACTTAAATAAGGGTTTAAGTTCAGGCCTATGATGTGTAAACTTAGGCCTTGATCTGCATTTGCCTGCATGTACAGTCAGGTACCTGAATGCAGCCTACTGCAGGTTCAAGGCTTTAAACATGGATGAGATCCTCAGACCAGTTCTGGTCCCTACACACTGAGTAAATGGGCCATAGTGGTGTAAAATACCCTATTCCAGGTGGGGCAGGCACTCAGAGACAGCTGTTCTATGACAACCCTTCCCATTAATTCTTGTTACTCCTCCATTCACCTTCTGCTCTCACCACTCCACTGGCAGCATCCATATCAAAGTCACTAATTACCTCTTCCTTACTAACTTAGAGGCATTTCCCTTTTGGTGAAATGTCAGCTGCTTTTTGCATTTATCTATTCCTATTGTAATGTAATGGCAGGCATTTACATTATGTATATCCCTGTAACCAAATAACTCATCGAATGCAAATGAAGAAGAGTGCTAAATTCAAAGTAATTGGCCATTGTGTGGGTACAGACACTTGTCAGATGGTTGTCTGTGAAAAGAAGCTGTAAGTATTGATTCTCAGAGAGATCTTTTCTCTCTGGATTGTTTGGATTCTAACAGGGCAGAATAACTGAACCAGAAGACAGAGCTTCTCAGAGTTATTCTGGGTAGCCCTGAAAGACGTTTGGTAAACTGGCAGTTTATTACACTGTTGCCAACATTTGGCGTTACAAACTATGATTAACCTGTTATATTTTATCTGCTTCAACCTCTCAATAACTCTCATTCTTTTTTTCTTAGCTAATAAACCTGCAGTTAGTTTACTAAAGAATTGGCTGCCAGAGTTGCCTTTAGTATAAGATCTGGAGTATCAGTTGATTTGGGGCGAGTGACTGGTCTCATGGGACCAGTGGCAGAAACCTGACATGGTATGATATTTGGTTTATGTGACATTATCACTAAGTCCAGTTTGTCTGCATGGCAACATAGACTGGAGAATCTAAGGGGACTGTGACTCCATGGTAAAACTAGTATAGTGATCCAGGAGTTCACATTTGTTACTGGCTTGCTGAAATCTAATTCTAGAACACACCACCAGCTTGGGGCATCTGCCCTGTTTTCTGGTGGTCTGAGCTGAGATTGGCACTCACAGTTGTGAGCCAATCCAGACAGCGGACCGCACCTTTGTCCTCCCATGTGTACTGATGCTTATCAGGGTTCTGTCCTTGGCTTTCATTCTCCTCTGTCTGTATTCTTCTTGAGGCAACCTTATCCATTCTGCTCTTCTCCAGCTCTTCTATGTGGATGA
Source organism: Trachemys scripta elegans (assembly GCF_013100865.1). NCBI lineage: Eukaryota > Metazoa > Chordata > Testudines > Emydidae > Trachemys > Trachemys scripta. The sequence goes on along the minus strand of NC_048299.1, from coordinate 52,897,235 downwards.
TTCCAACGTCTGCCTTTTGACTCCTGACTTCCTCCCTTTTCTCCAGATATGCTTCAGGCATCTTCTCTTGAATGTCGTCATGCTGCTTTCTCAGATCCATCTTCCAAACCTGAGCTGCTTATCTTTACTCTTAAACACTCTTCACTTTCCCACTCTTAGTATAATAGCAGTAATAAATATTTATATTACGATAGCACTCGAAGGTCCTGATCTTGGCCCCATTGCTGTTAACAGTTCTCCTATTCTCTCTTGGCCAGATTCACTGAAGCTGGCACAACAAGGTGTGTATCTCTGCCCTCTTTTCCTACTCCTCCACCTCTGTCTATCCTTCTCCTTCTCCCAAAAATCTTATTTCCTGACAAGGGTTGTAAAAAGCCCAATTTAAGTAAACCAATTAGTTAGTAGATTGGGGACTCCAATTTTTGTGTTCTTGTGTTTTGTTTACAGAATTGCAAACTTCTATTGTGAACTCTGTTTATGACCATTTTATGTTTGAGGAAGAGAGATACTTAAGCAGCGAATCACATAGGTGTGTGGGTTTGTTCATTTTTTAATTTCATTTCATCAGAACTTTATGGTTCTTTTCCCCCAACATATGATTTTTAGGTGTTCCACCCAGGTTGGGGAAAATCGCAGTCCTGGTGCCTTCGTCTCCTCCTATTACACTCAACTCTGTGCCTTCCTCCATGACAACCTGGAAGTTTGTAACACATTCTCCTAGTTGTTTTCCACAAATCTTCCTATCTCCGCACAAGTTCTTGAAATTCACAAATTAAACCCTACTTCCTATGTTTATCTCCTTGCTATTGATACCTTGGTGCCTTCAGTTATCTTTGAACTGTTGTCCTCTGTTTTGCCTTATCTCTGTTAGATTATAAACACTGCATGTTTTTTCTGTGTCTTCTAAAATGTTGCGCATATACACAGCAGTGTATAGTTGCTTAATAATAATTTTCTATAAAAACTCTGTTAGCCAATAGAAAATACACCACTGAGTAAAAAATCTATGCTCCCAGTTCTACCATGCTCCTCTCTCCTTGTGAAGGACTCATCAGGAGTGGGGAAAAGGCAGGCTGTTAACAGTTTCTCCTTGCATATTTAGATTTAGAGATGGGATTATGCTTTTGCTGGATAGCTCATGGTAGCTTCCAGCAGGCATCATTCTTCCTGGGCTCATTGAAATAGACTCTGAGGAACACAGCACAAAACTATCAGTGGTATGACTATGACATCATGCACAAAACATCCCAAAATTCAAAAGAAAACTGTTTGGGCGTGGGAGGGGAAAGGAGGGGAAGAAGGCAACCAACAAAAATGGTCCTTTCAAAGGTTTGTGTATGTTCTTCTTATAATAGCAAGAATGAGCTCTGCACAGGGCACTTTCTGGGAATTAATAGCTGACTGGGGCTTAATGATCCTTGACTATACTTCAGGCCATCAACTATTCTGAAATGATCATTGGCTATCAGGAAACATATTGCGCTTCAGTTGTTACTACATGCCGCAAAATTACATATGCTATTGAATGTTAATAAAATAGTGATTACCAAGAACATATTTCTTAAGGTTCAACAAAGGTTTATAGTGATGTCACATATTTTCACATAGTTGTCATACCTCAGTAAACATACAGATGGTAATTATATTTGAAAAGACCATTTTTAAATGATACATTAGAGCCATATTTGAGACACTTCACATAAATTTAATACTTTTTTGGAAAGTCTGTGGGCCATATGCTTCCTTTATGTAGCACATACTGAAGGAAAACATAGTATGCAATAAAAAAAATCTTGCAGGTCACTAAGGGGAAGAGTGTGCATGTTATAATGCTACACCAAGAAATATATAGTGAATGTGATTTACACTTTTGCCTACTGCGCAGCTAGTGCTAAAGAACTCATACAGAGCTAGTACTCTGCTGTCTTTATCCCATAGCATTCACATGGGGGAGCTAGCAGCCATCTGCTTCTGGGGTAAATTTAAGCCACATAGAATGCCTTGTGCTGTGGCACAGCACTTATGACTTTGTGCCCGCTATTTGCTAACTTCTGAATTTAGTCCACTATTGGCTCAATCCTGCACCCATTGAAATCAACTGAAAGCATGGAGACTACTTAAAATTACCATAATAGAGACTCAGACTAAATGTATAGCCCAAATAAAAAAAGGCAGTAGAAGAACCAAAAGAATCCCACCATAGCTAAACAGCAGACTAATGGAGGTCAGTAGAGGCAAAAAGGCATCCTTTAAAAATTGGAAGTCAAATCCTAATGAGGAAAATATGAAGGAGCACAAACTCTGGCATGTAACATATAAAAGCATAATAAGGCAGTCCAAGAAAGAATTTGAGAAGCAACTTGCAAAAGATGCAAAAACTAACAAAAGACGTATAGCAGAGCAAGAAGCCTGCCAAACAGGCAGTGTGTCCACTCTACGACAAATGTGGTAAAGGAGCACTCAGGGAAGGGAAGGTCGTTGCAGAAAAGTTAAATGAATTCTTTGCCTCACTCTTCACTGCAGAGGATTTGTGGGAATACCCACATCAGAAGTATTCTTTTGGGGTGCCATATCTAAAGTACTGTCCCAAATTGATGTGTCAGTAGAAGAGGTTTTAGATCAAATTGATAAACTAAACAGTAATATGTCACTAGGACCAGACTATATTTACCCAAGAGTTCTGAAGGAACTCAGATATGAAATTACAGAACTATAAGCTGTTATATGTAACCTATCACTGAAATTAGCCTCTGTTCCGGATGACTATAAGGTAGCTCATGTAATGCTGATTTTTAAAAAGGGATGCAGAGAAGATCCTGGCCATTACAGGCTGATGACCCTACCCTCAGCACTGGTCAAATTGGTAGAAACTATAGTAAAGAACAGAATTATCCGACACATAGCTAAGCACGATTTTTTGGGGAAGAGTCAACACGGCTTTGTAAAGAAAAATTGTGCCTCATCAACCTATTAGTATTCTTTGAGGGAGTCAACAAGCTTGTGGACAGGGATTTTTGGAAAGCCCTTGACAAGATTCCTCACCAAAGGCTCTTAAGGAAACTAGGTTGCCATGAGATATGAAGGAAAGCCCTCTCATGGATCAGTAAGTGGTTGAAAGATAGGAAACAAAAGATAGAAATAATTGGTCATTTTTCACAATGGAGAGAGATGAACAGTGGAATCCCCCAAGGATTGGTACTGAGACCTGTGTTGTTCATATATTCATTAATGATCTGGAAAAGTGGGTGAATAGTAATGTGGCCAAGTTTGCAGATGATACAAAATTATTCAAGACAGGTAAATCCAAAGCAGACTGCAAAGACTAACAGAGGGATGTCACAAAACTGGATGAATGGGCAAAAAAATGGCAGATGAAATTTAATGTTGATAAATGCAACATTGGAAAAATAATCCCAACTATACATATACAAGGGTAGGTTCTAAATAAGCTGTTACCACCCAAGAATGAGAACTTTGAGTTACTGTGGCTAGTTCTCTGAAAACTTCTGCTCAATGCTTACCTATGTTAGGAACTATTAGGAAAAGGAAAAAAATAAGACTGAAAATATCATAATGCCACTATATACACCCATGGTGTGCTCACACCTTGAATTCTGTATCCAGTTCTGGATTTAGTGTAAATGGAAAAGGTTCAGAAACAGGCAACAAAGATGATCAAGTGTATGGAAGAGGTTCCATACAAGGAGGAGAGACTAAAAAGATCAGGAGTGTTCAATTTAGAAAAGAGATGACCAAGGGAGGTGGGGGACATGACAGAGGTCTATAAAATCATGAATGGTGTGGAAAAAGTGAATAGGGAAGTGTTATTTATCCTTGCACACAATACAGAAACCAAGGATCATCTGATGAAATTAATAGGCAGCAGGTTTAATACAAACAAGAAGTATTTTTTCACACAACTAACCTGTTGAACTCATTGCCAAAAGTATAGCTGAGTTAAAAAAACAAACTGGGTAAATTCAAGGAGGATAAGTCCATCAGTGGCTAGTAGCCAAGATGGTCAAGGATACAACCCCATGCTTGGAGCGATCTTAAATCTCTGTCTGATCCAATATGGCAGCTCTCATGTTCTTACATTCTAATTGAAGTTTTAACATGGATTTCAGTATGGTCCCGATCCACTGAAGTGTGTGGATGGCTTTCCATTGACTTTAGTGGCCATTGGATTGGGGCTTGCAAGTAGAATCAAGTCCTGTATGGTTAGTCACGTGACAGACTGTAAGTACAGTAACTCCTCACTTAACGTTGTAGTTATGTTCCTGAAAAATGCGACTTTAAGTGAAACGATGTTAAGCGAATCCAATTTCCCGATAAGAATTAATGTAAATGGGGGGGTTAGGTTCCAGGGAATTTTTTTTTTTGCCCGACAAAAGGCATTATATACATTTTAAACAATTTTAAACAAGCAATTTGATTCACGTATAAGTTTTAAACAAAACAATTTAATACTACAATCATCACTGCTGAGTATGAAGCTTGTTTGAGGTGGTGGAGTCAGAGAGTGGAAGAGGATGGATTGTCGGGCTGCTCCTCTTGCTGTTCTTGCAAGCACAGGCACTGACTTTGCTGGGGGCAGGGGGCTCAACCCTTGGCCCATCCACTCCACCTCTTCCCCCCAAACCCCCACCCTTGACCCGCCTCTTCTCCCCCCCACCTCCTCCCCATTTACTTCGCATGCTGCGTCCTCGTCCCTCCCTTCTAAACACTGCAAGCCAGCTGATTGCCGCGGGCAGGAGGCAGGGGAGGGAGGGGAGAGGAGCGAGGACTTGGTGCGCAGGCTCTCCCTCCCCCCCGCCTTCTGCCCGGGCAATCTGCTAGTTTGCGGTGTTCAGGAGGCAGGGGAGGGAGGGGGAGTCTGTGTACTGAGTCCTCCCTCCCTCCTGCCTCCTAAACGCCGCAAGCCAGCTGATTGCTGCAGGCAGGAGGCGGGGGGAGAAGGGGGAAGGCGCTGATCTGCGGGGTCTGCTGGTGGGCGGGAGGCGCTGTGGGGAGTGGGGGGGTGGGTAGGGAGGCTGCCAGCTGTGGAGAAAGCAGGCAGCCAAATAATGTAAGAGTGAAGCATTGCACAACTTTAAATGAGCATATTCCCTAATTGATCAGCAACGTAACAACGAAACCGTTAACCAAGATGACTTTAAGTGAGGAGTTACTGTACACACTGTGTCTGCAATATGATGGCAAAATACATATGAAACAAAAGAACAGAGATAAAGTTAACAAATTAAAAGTGGAGAAGAGAAGTGATACAAAGGAAAACAACATAGACAAATTTCAGTGGGAATGACCCTTCTCATAAGAACGGCCATACTGGATCAGACCAAAGGTCCATCTAGTCCAATATCCTGTCTTCCGACAGTGGCCAATGCCAGGTGCCCCAGAGGGAATGAACAGAACAGGTAATCATCAAGTGATACATCCCGTTGCCCATTCCCAGCTTCTTGCTGCTCCCCAGATCTAGTTTACCTGAAAGGAATTTTAGTTTGACCATTTGTATAGTGACCATATTTTTTTCTTAAAACATGGTAGTGTTTATCAAATCAGAGTATTGTCAAACAAAGCAATAACTTAGTTGTATTAATTTAATGATAGAAATCTGTTTTAAATTCTTGTTTATATGGGCAGTAATTAGGCATGGAAATTTCACTACTGCCTCCCCACAAACTCTCTTATTACTCGATAGCTTCTATCAAACAGCTGTTCCACTACTGCTGATTTTAGAATGTAAAGACCAGCTAGGGAGTCAAACAAACATGCTTTTATATCAGTAACAACCCAGTGGTTGCAGATTTTTAACACTTCTTGTATTGTACCTTCACTGTAATATCCAAAGTGTATCTAAAGAATTCAATTAGAATTATTTCATATAAAGATGAAAAAATAATTCACAACAAATTAATTGGAGAATGTATGTTTTTCTGGCTTACAGAATGTCCTTTAGCAGGTCATGATTTCCTCAAATGCAGACATATAATTTTGGCAAATTTCCCCCTCACCTCTGTGGCTTTATCTAAGAACAGTTTCCTATAAGTATTTGATAATCAGTATTCAAAATATGCTTTTAAGTGTGATTGGTCACAAGTCACATATTATTGATTTTGTTCACTGATTGGATTAACAAACTCTGGAGGGTCTGAAGTCATTTTGTTTTTAATGATTCAGGCAGAAGTAACAGATAAACAGGATTAGGGAGTTTTCTAAAATTGTAAACCTTTTGGGTCACTTAGATTTTACCCAAAAGACTGCTTCTTGAATATTTAGGCTATGGTAAATGAATTGGCTGGGTAAGCTCTGATTCCCCCCCCCCCCCCCATAGTCACACAAAGTAATTGCCTACTTTCTCCAGTTGCAAATAGAATAGGCAAGTCTCAGCTAGCTTGTTTAATTAATTATGTACATTGTTCTGGCAAGATTTTTTGGGGACTTTTCTGTACTCCCGCTGTGTTAAGCACCGTAATATATCCCATATAAATATACTAAGAGCATTGAATTTACTGATCTACTACAGCTATTAGCAAGAAATGATTGCATTTGTGTGTGCTATCTTGGTTCTGAAGAAAATGGTCTGATTCTTGTCTGGCTTATGTCGTGGATCAGGCATTTTTGTGGGAAAAGCACCACTAAAGTATAGACTCATAGAAATGTAGGGCTGGGAAGGGACCTTGAAAAGTAATCAAGTCCAATCCCCTGTGCTGAGGAAGAAGCAAGTAAACGTATACCATCCCTGACAACTGTTTGTGCAACCTGTTCATAAAAACCTCCAATGATGGGGATTACACAGCCTCTCTTGGAAGCCTATTCCAGAGCTTAACTTCCCTTATAGTTAGAAAGTTTTTCCTATATCTAAACTACATCTCCCTCGCTGCAAATTAAGCTCATTACTTCTTCTCCTATCTGTGGTGGACATGGAGAAAAAATTGATCACTACCCTTTTCATAGCCCTTAACCTATCTGAAGACTGTTATCAGGCCCCCCATCAGTCATCTTTTCTTAAGACTAAATATGTGAAATGTTTTTAACCTTTCTTCATAGAAAGGTTTTCTAAACCTTTTTCATTTTTATTGCTCTCCTCTGGACTCTCTCCAATTTGTCCACATGTTTCCTAAAGTGTAGTGCCCAGAATTGGACACAGTACCCCAGATGAGGCCTCATCACGGTTGAGTCGAGAAGAATAATCACCTCCTATGTCTTAATAGAACATTCCTGTTAATATATCCCAGAATTAGATTGACCTTTTTTTGCAACTGTATCACATTCTTAGTTCATGTTGAGTTTGTGATCCACTATAACTTCCAGACTCTTTTCAGCAGTACTATTAACTGAACAGTTATTCCCTATTTTGTAATTGTGCATTTGATTTTTCTTTTGTAAGTGAAGTACTTTGTACTTGTCTTTATTGACTTTCATCTTGTTGATTTCAGAGCAAGTTTCCAAATTGTCAGGGTCATTTTGAATTCTAATCCTGTCCTCCTAAATGCTTGCAATCCCTCCCGCTCTGGTGTCATCTTCAGATTTTATAAGCTTTCCACTCCATCATTCAAATCATTAATGAAAATATAGAATAGTACCAGACCTAGGATTGACCCTTGCATTCTTTCAACCCGTGGTGCACTCACCTTATAGTAATTTCATGGAGACCACAGTTCCCTAGTTTGCTTAAGAGAATGTCATATGGAACTGTGTCAAAAGCCTTATAAAAATCAAGATATATCATGTCTGCTCCTTTCCCCTATCCACTAGGCCAATAACCCTGTCTATTAAGGAAATGGAGTTGGTTTGCATGATTTGTTCTTGACAGATCTGTACTGGGTATTTCCTATAATCCTCTTATCTTCTGGGTGCTTACAAACTGATTGTTCAATAATGTGTTCCAGTATCTTTTCAGGTATCAAAGTTAGCTGACTGATCTATAATTCCCCAGGTCTTCTTTATTCCCCTCTTCAAAGATAGGTACTATGTTTGTCCTTCTCCAGTTCTCAAGGACCTCATCCATTCTCCAGGAGTAATCAAAGATAATTGCTAATTGTTCTGAGATTGCTTCAGCTAGTTCCTTGAGTACCCTAGGATGTATTTCATCAGGCCCTGCCAACATGAATACTTCTAACTTATCTAAATATTCCTTAACCTGTTCTTTCCTTAGTCTGACTTGCTTTCTTTCCCCTTGTTGTTAATATTAATTGTGTTAAGTATCTGGTTACATTAACCTTTTAGTGAAGACTGCAGCAAAATAGGTATTGACTACCTCTTGATTTCAATGTCATCAGTTATTAGCTCTCTTTTCCTGATAAGCAGATGACCTATACTTTCCTTTGTCTTTCTTTTGCTCCTGTGTATGTAAATAAACTCTTTTTAGGGTTTGTCTACATTGACACTTTGTCGGCAAAACTTTTGTCATTCAGGGGTGTTAGCCCCCCCCTCCCCAATGACAAAAGTTTTACCGAAGAAAAGCGCCAGTGTGAACAGCGCTTTCTCGGCAGGAGAGCTCTCTCCTGCTGACAAACAGCAGCTACACTGCATGCCTTTTAGCAGCACAGTGGTAGCAGCACAGCCATGTCGCTGAAAGCCTCGTAGTGTAGCCATAGCCTTATTGCCTTTTATATCCCTTTCTAGGCATAACTCACTTTGTGCCTTAGCCTGTCTGATTTCATCACGATATACATGTGCTATTTCATCACGATATACATGTGCTATTCTTTTGTACTACTTTGCAATTTGTCATCTTTCCACATTTTGTAGGATTCCTTTTTGATTTTCAGGTCATTAAAGAGCTCCTGATAGAGCCATACTGGCCTCTTACTATCCTTCCGATCTTTCCTTTGCATAGTTTGCATTTGTGCCTTTAATATTGTCTCCTTGAGAAACTGCCAGCTCTCCTGAATTCCTTTATCCCTTAGATTTTCTTCCTATGACACCTTACTTACCAGTTCTCCATGTCTGTTAAAGTCTGCTTTTTTTAAGTCCATTGTTCTTATTCTGCTGCTCTCACTCCTTCCTTTCCTTACTCAGTCTATACCATACATTACTTCTGGTGAGAATACTTGAACATACAAGCTTAACATCTACTTTCTGAAAACTGTTGTGTGAGTATACCTCAATTGCTTGAAAGTTTGCAGAAAAAGAACACAAAATGTGTGAAAGAACGGCCAAAGTTAAACAGTTTTAAAATGTGATCATATACTTACGAAAGATTGTTTTGTGGCACATGCCAGGCTCTAATAAATAGACACTATGGGGAAGATCATTAGCTTGTGTTAAGTGTCAGTGGAGCTCTGATAGTTTGCATCAGCTATAGATCTGCCTCTTTAAGCCTGATCATGCTGTCACTGAGGTTGTGGCAAGCCGGATTGGGCCTTTTTGTCCTAAGGGTTCTAAGTATCCATAATTCACCATAATTACAGGTGAATTATATGGTCACAACTTCTCAGTAGTAAAAGAGTTTTGGGAAAAGGTTTTTAAAAATGTGTATCTGAAGTCCATATTTAAGCACCTAAATAAGCAGTCTCAAAAATACTGAGCAACATGCACCTGCCTTTAATACTATTTCCTTAGATGTCTAAAACTAGATTTAGGAGTATAACATTAGGCACCCATGTTTGTACATTTTGGCCACGGATTCCATGCATGGATTATTTTTCTTGCCAACAAAGAAATGGGCTGTTACAGAAACAGATTTTTGTATCTTGCCTAATTTATTTACAGGTGTCTGGTGTGATGTACTCCTCACACTGGCCCTGAAAGGGCTAAATTAGGCCAAGTAGGCCAAATCAGCCAATTAGGCTGCAAACAAGGGAGAAAAACTGGAGGGAGCTAATTAGATGAAGGCTCACCTGTGAGGGAACAGTCAGGGCTTCTACAAAGCCAGGTGGCCAGCAACAGTGTGGAAAGCAGCAAGGAGGAAAGTAGCAGTCCCCTCCCTGAGAAAAGGGAGAAGGTGCCTGGCAGGAAGGAGGTCAGAGGTGAGACTAGTAAGGTGGCAGAGATGCACATCTTAACTGTTCACTACAGGGCCCTGGACTGGAACCCAGAGTAGAGGACAGGACACAGTAGAGGACAGGGTTCCCCTACCAATCACTACAGAGTGGTACTGTTTGGGGGCAGTGAACAGGAAAACTTCCTGAGTCACTGTTGGAGTGATAGGGTCAGGAGAGTGGGAATGAAGACTGCCTGATGACACATGGATAGAAGAGACTTTAACAGATTACCCCAGAAGGGAAATCCACTTAGTGATGTGGCTGGAAGCCTGGGTCATGAAGAGGCTGCAGCAGCTCCTGGTGTGAGAGAGGGACTGCAGAGAAAGAGAGAAGGGGAGGAAAGGTATGCAACTGTGTGAAGGGGTGTCAGCCTTGTGAGCTATTCTCCTGAGCGGCCAAGTGGAGGCACCATCCCAGCAGTGAGTAGAGTCCCCCTGTCACAAGATGGTATACCTATGAACAGATAGACAGGATGGCAGAAGTGAGTGTAATTTATGCAGCACACCACTTCCAGAACTCTAGAACACAGTTTTGCATTGAAAACCACAGCCAGTTTATAGCTGACTGTGCTATTCCCTTACAGGATCCATGAGTCCAACAAATGCCTATGACAACATGTGGTGTAACTCATCCAATGCACTAAATAGCAACTATGTGGGTGATGCCAGACAATCACTATGCTATCAAATAAACTCACATAGGAATATGATAAAAGACAAAAACACCATATTATCTCTGGGTAAACATATTTCACAAATCGATCGCTATCTGCCCTTTCAGTCCTCATCCTCAAAGGAAACCAGCATAACACTTTCAAATGAAGATCCTGGGGGCTTAGTCATAACTTTGCTAGACACTAAAAATCATGGGCTTAATAGAGACACTGGATTTATGGTTTATTACAATAATCTGTAACCCACTAACACCCTCCTTTCTTTTCCTCTGTATGACTGGATAGGTGTTAACGGGCCACTGAACACATATTTCAAGGGCCATTCAAGGTGAAATACCTTGTAATTCTGGCTACAAAAGTGCCATGCGAACACCTGTTCTCAATTTCAGGTGACATTGTAAATAATAAGTGGGCAGCATTATCTCCCGTAAATGTAAATAAACTTGTTTTTCTGAGCAATTGGCTGAACAAGAAGTAGGACTGAGTGGACTTGTAGGTGCTAAAGTTTTACATTGCTTTGTTTTTGAGTGCAGTTATATAGCAAAACAAATCTACATTTCTAAGTTGCACTTTCATATTAAAGATATTTCACTACAGTACAGTATGAGGTGAATTGACAAATACTATTTCTTTTGTTTGTCTTTTTACAGTGCAAATATTTGTAATCAAAAATAATATAAAGTGAGCACTATACACTTTGTATTCTGTGTTGTAATTGAAATCAATATATTTGAAAATGTAGAAAAAAATCCAAAAATATTTAATACATTTCAATTGGTAATCTATTGTTTAGCAGTGTGATTAACAATTTTTTTTAATTGCGATTAAGTTGGCAGCCCTAAAAAAATCCAATATTGAGTTAAAATTATCAGTGATGAAGAATCCACCACGACCCTCAGTAAGTTGCCCTAGTGGTTAATTATGCTCACTGTCTAAAATGTATGCCTTATTTCCAGTCAAATTTGTTTACCTTCAACTTCCAACCACTAGATCTTGTTATATCTTTTCTGCTATTTATTAAATATTTGTTCCCCATGTAGTTACCTGTAATCAAGTCACCCCTTAACCTTCTTTTTGTTAAACTAAACAGATTGAGTTCCTTGTGTTTATATAAGGCATGTTTTCTAATCCTCTAATCATTCTTGTGACTCTTCTCTCAATCCTCTTCAATTTATTGACATACTTCTTGAATTGTGGGCACCAAAACTGGACATGGTATTCCGGCAGCACTTGCACCAGTGCCAAATACAGAGGTAAAATAACCTCTCTACTCCTACTTCAGATTCCACATTTATAGATCCAAGGATTGGATTTGCCTTTTTGGCCACAGCATCACACTGGAAACTGATGTTCAGGTGATAACTAGAAATGACCCCCAAAACTTTTTCAGAGTCACTGCTTCCCAGGATAGTTTCCCATCATGTAAGTATGGCCTACATTCTTTGTTCCTAGATGCATACATTTACATTGTCATATTAAAACGCATAGTGTTTGCTTGCATACAGTTTACCAGGTGATCCAGATATTTGTGACATCTCCGAACTTTATCAGTGATGACTTTGTTTTGTTCCATATCATTAATAAAAATATTAAATAATGTAGGGCCAATAACCCATCCATATGGGACTCTATTAGAAACAAACCCATTGATGATTTCCTGTTTACAATTACATTTTGAGACCTATCAGTTAGCCATTTTTTAATCCATTTAATTGTGTGCCATGTTAATTTTATATCTTTCTAGTTTTTTTTAAATCAAAACGTCATGTGGTACCAAGTCAATGCCTCTCAGAAGTCTAAGTATATTACATGAAGACTATCATCTTTATCAACCAAACCTGTAATCTCATCAAAAAAAGATATGAAGTTGTTTTGACAGGATCTATTTTCCATAAACCAATGTTGATTTGCCTTAATTATATTACCCTCCTTTAGTTGTTTATTAATCAAGTCCCATATCAGTTGCTTCATTATCTTGCCTGGGACCAACAGCAGGCTGACAGGCCTATAATTACCTGGGTCATCCTGTTTATGCTTTTAAAAAATTGGCACAACATTAGTTTTCTTCCTTCTGGACTCTCCCCATTCCTCCAAGATTTATTGAAAATCAGCATTAATGAGCTCTTCAGCCAGCTCTTTTTAAAATCTTGGATGCAAGTTATCTGGACTCGGTGATTTTAAAATGTCTGACTTTGGTAGCTTCTGTTTAACATCCTCCAGAGATATTAGTAGAATGGAAAGAAGGTTATCACCATATGATGGAACTCTGTCCTCCATTTTTCTCCAAAATACAGAACAGAAATATTTATTGAACACTTCTGCCTTATCTGCATTATTATTAATAGTTCTACCTTTTCCATCTAGTAAGGGATAAATACCATTGCTAGGATTCTTTTTGTTCCTAATAAATTAAAAATCTCCGGCTTACTCTTCTTAACTCTGCTGGCCATGGATTTCTCCTTTTATCAGTTTTCTATAATTCCTAGTCTCTGATTTACATTCATTACTATTAACTTCTCCTTTGTTCCATTTGTTATATATATTATTTTTATAGCTGCCTTCACTTTCCCTCTAAACCAAGTCAATTATTTAACCAATACAGCCTTCTTCTTTGATTTCAGGATTGTGACTTTGGGCATCTAGTAAAGTTTTCTTAATCAATTCCCAATGATCATGCACATTTTTCTGATTAAATTCTTTCTTCAAGCTAAATTCTTTCTCCCAGCTAATATGGCTCATAATTATTTTCAGTTTTGTGAAACTGACCATTTTAAAGCACCAAATATATATATTATTGGTCTGGACTTTGCACATTATAAATGTGATCAAGTCATGATAATTTGGACCTAAGCTACCATTAGTTTTTTTTAATTGGATTCCCTTCATCCATGCTCATACCATCTCAGCTTCCTTTCATGCAATTTTTGTATGATACCACAGACCCTGTGTGACATGATGGACTAGGCCCAGAGGTCCCTGCCTCACCCATCTCAGGAAAGGAGCAGTGGAACTAAATCCTCCAAACGGCTTAGAGAGACTGTGTAGGAAGCAGCCAATCAGGGGAGGCTGTCTGGGGCTAACCAGTCAGAGGGTTGCAGGCTAGAATAAAAGGAGCTGCAGTGCAGACCAGAGTCAGTTGCTGCTTGAAGCCTGAGGAATGAAGGCAGTGCTCCTAGTGGGCTGAAGGACTGCAGCACCTTGGACAGCTCAGTGTTGGCAGGGACCAGGGGAGTAAGAGAACGCTCCTGGCTGGCTGCTGAGTCTGAATATAGAAGAGCCCTGAGGTAAGGGTGAAGCTTTGGTGAAGGTGGAGACTGCAGGGAAGTGACCCAGGGAGCTGAAAGCAGTTTCATTAAAGGGGTACAGTGGCATGTGACTGTTATTCTTAGGGTCCCTGGGCTGGGACCCAGTAGTGGGCAGGCCCAGGTCACCCCCATAGGCCACTGGAGAAGTCGTCTACATTTGAATAGTGATAAACCCCGAGAAGGGGATCTGAACTACTTAGTGGCTCAGCTGCAGAGCTGGGGCCAAAAGGGCACAGAGAGGATGAAACCATTGCTTCCAGGAAGGAACCCCAGGGGCTATGGCCCGATACCGGGGCTGGGACTGTTAATGACTGCAGACACATCTGACCAGAAGGGGAACTCGTGAGAGGTAGGAGCTATGCTGTTACACCTGGTCTGACTTCTGATGATATCATTCTGCTTGTGGTTCACAAAGTCACTGCTCTCATTACTCACAAACTTCTCATTTCTATGGCTTCAGGTCTTAAGTACCTCTTTGGTTGCCCATGTTTCTGATCCTTACAGAAGAGCTTGTTTGTATAGTTGTCCATTAAGTTAGTCTAGGTGTCTGTTTATCGTAAATCACGCCGGTGCTCATCAGCCTTGCTTGCAGTTCTCTGTCAATTTTCTCCATTTGCTGCTAACCAGCCTGCAAGATACTTAAACACAGAAATCTGATTTAGATGTTGGCTCTCATATTGATATTAATCTGTCTTGGTTCTGCCCCAAACACTTCAGTTTTTTCTTTACTCAATGTGAGTCCATAGTTTGTTTGTTCCTTGTTCCAGGCATCCATCACCTGGACCAAATCTTCCTCATTATGGGTCATTAGTGTAATATCATGTGCACAGATCAATTTCCTATTGCCTATCATTTGGATTTGCTTATTTATCAAGCCCATCACAATTATGAGTTTTGGGCTAAGTGCTGGTGCCTGGTGGAGCCCAACCTTTATCTCAAAACCCTCTGTGACACCAAAGGGCAACCACATTTTTTTTTGTCATAGAACCATTATACATCTGGACAAGATCCTCTGGTACCCTATACAATTGTAACAGAGGCATGACCAGTCACCTAGGTACTTTGTCAAATGCTTTTTCCAAATTGAGGAAAGCCCAACTGTGCTGGATATTTCCTTCTGCCTTCTTTTCCACCAACTATCTAGCACTGACCATATGATCTGTTATCCTTTTTCCTTTTCTGAAACCAAACTGTTTCTTTCCTAAAATGGGCTCTGCTATTCATTCAGTGAATGTGACTATAATACTCTCCAATAGTTGCATGCAGTGGGACAACACTTAATTTCTTAGTACTTTGAACAGTCATGTATGTTACTGTAGTGATCCCCCGGTCTCAGGTTCGGACGGAGGCCACTCTGTCTCACTGCGTCAGGCAACAAAGTCAATTAGCAGTCTATGGCTCTGGCCCTCTGAGCAGAGCAGTAAGCAGTCTCTAGCCCAAGCCTCTGGGCCAGGGCAGGTGGCAATCAGGGTCTGGGATCTGACCCTCTGGGCTGGGCAGAGAAGGGAGCCTAAGCCTCCTGGCTAAGGCAGCAAGCAAACACTGTCTGGGGCGCCACAGTCTTCTGGCTGGGACAAGCCAAAAACAACAGTACAGGCCTTCCGGCCATGGGGGAGTTGGCTGCCACCCTAGGGGTTGGAATTGGCAGTAGGGGGACCTGGTCCAAGCCCAGGGCACTAACAATAGTGGATGGTTCCACCACAGGGTCAGCAGGGATCCCACTGAATCACTCTCTGGCAGCAAAACCAAACTAAAATCTGGTATCTCTGGGCTACTTCCTACCACAGTCTGGGTATAAGGGTCCCTAGTACAATGGTGCTCAGTCTCCTTGGGATACACAGCTTATGACAGTACTGGCACATGTCCTCTCCCTGGTCAGTCTCCTGGGGGCCGGGCACTGCACAGTGCAGTTTTGGCTCTGGAGTTCTGCAGCAGGCTGAAAACATCTGGCTTCAGCCCAACTGAGCTGTAGGGCCTGCCTTTTATACTTCCTGCTACATCCAGGGGGAGAGTAGTGGTCCCATGCTCTCAGGCTTGGAGGAAGGCCAATCTGCCTCATTACAGTTACCCTTTTGTTTGTATATTGGTATGAGTATGGACTTTCTCCTTTCTCTTGTGATTTTTCTTCTGTTTACAAACTGCATGCAGGACTTGCATGAACCAATGTGTGCCAACCTCTGTCAAGTCTTCGATCACTTCTGCCATGATTTTGACTGGACCTGCTCCTTTTCCGAGTGCCATCTTCAGCAGTGCAGCCTTGACACTCCCTCAGCTCATGGACATCTATAATGATCAATTCACAGCCTATCAAGGGTTTTCAATTAAGTAGATCCGCATAGCACAAATACTATGTTACATACTGTCTTTTGTCACAAGCAGTCTGCCCCCTGCATCTTTTACAAATGGTGTGTTCATTCTGTCTTCCTTCATTTTGTTTCTTGTCTGCATGATTGCATACATTTTCTTTTTGAGAATTTTTAAGGCATTTGTTCAACTCATTATATGGCTCGTCTAAAGCTAGGGTTTTTGCCTTTCTGTTGCTTTATGTCAGAGCCAAATTCCATTTTGGAGTGAGAAAAATCTCCTTGAAATAGTGCATTACAAAGGAAAATCAATGTCTTGAATATAGAAGGTGATAGAGACTAGCAGTGTACTTGAGGTAAATTGTTGTATGGACAGAGGAAATGTCTTTCAGTTTTTGCCATCTTTTATCTGCATCAGTGGCTGCAGTTGAAAAGTTAGTCTGACTGAGACTTTCACCAGGAAATGCTTCTCCAAATTCATTGAGACTTTTTTTTTTCTTTTTCTTCCAGTTGTGTGTGTTTGTGGTGGGGGTGCTCAGGCATTTTGGAAATAGTTGCTTACATTAGCCCGATCTTATCATGCTCTGAATGAGTTGTGGGAATTACTTAAAGTGGGAGAACAGGGTATTAGCACCACTCGGAGGTCTCTCAACACCTTTTCAGATCAAATCCTTTAATCCAGGACTAGCTCCATTATGGAAAGACTCTCATTAACTTCAGTGTGAGATCTGATCCTTCTCTATTTCCTGTCTTTTAGGCATTAGTTCGGAGGATGGGGGAAGAGATGTTTTAATAATAAACAATGCTCTGGGATTAATGAAGAGACACTTTCTGTACAGCTTCTAGTTCACTAACAGAGGTAGGGGTGTGTGTTGGGGGAAATAAGGATGTCAGATGATGAAGCAGGTAGAAAAGAAAAGGCCTCTGGGGGTGGGGATGACAAGACTGGCCTTTAAGCCCAATTTTTGCGAAGTGTTCCACTGCCTTTTTTTTTTTAATTCATTCACAAATTCTTCTAAACTCCTTACTGCCTACCACTCCATAAATAAATATCCAGTTGGGTGTTGACTTGAGACCCATGGCTCAGGAAGGAAGTGGGGGAACAGATGGGGCAGTGCATGGCGAAACTTTATTAGAGGAAGCTTCATGAAGGTGTGGAATCCCATAGTGTAATGGCAAGGTAGGTTAGGTTGAGAGAGGTCTTGTGGCAGGGGAACATACAGTTGGTGACTGAGCTGTTCCTTAGGCACTGGGCACAGGTGAAATGTTCAGTGTGGCTGCCAGCGAGTAGCCAGAGCCTGGGGAGAGCCTGAGGTTCCAGCATAGGGGAGAGGATTGGAGCAGCTGAGGGGAAGGGAGCGACACACACACACCCCACTGACTGACACACAGTTTGCTGGCACACAGCCCACCGCACACACGCGCGCTGCCCGACATACCTGGTGCCCACAGGCAGCCAACGCCTGGCGCTGTACGCTACCGCCCTGCCTTGGGCGCACGCCCGGGGCTGCACGCAGCCGCAGGGCGCCAGCCCGCAAGTGGAGACCCACTGAGATGCCCGGCGAGAGGCAGCGACACACGCGCACCACCGCTCAGCGGGCACAGCAGGCGCCGCCGTGCGCAGCGCCAGTCCGCGGGCTCTACCTAGGGGGGAAGGCGAGAGCCCGGCACTGGGTTTATTGCCGCCGCCTCCGCCTGGAGCAAAGCGACAGCCCCCAGCGGAAAGAATCGATGAAGTTTAGGTAAGTGCTGCCCATGCAGCAGCCGCAGCCGCTCCTCTCACCTGGGGGTGGGGGGAGGGGACTGAGCAGCTGCCGCCTCCTCACCAGCAGCAGCAGCGGCGGTGTTGTGCGGAGTCCTTCCCGCATCTCCTCCCGAGGAGACCCAGCAGCAGGAGACGCCGGGGCTGGGGCTCGCGCGCCCGCCGCCAGGTCAGCCCCCCACCCTCCGCACACAGAGCGCGCCCCGCCAGCACGGACGCAGCCCGCGGCCCGGGACTGAGGCAGCGCAGGAGGATAAACGCCGCTGCTGGCCAACAGGTACCGCCGCTTCGCTGGTGTCAGGCTGGCTCTGAGCAATGCCTGGGTTTTATAGGGAGCTTCTGTGTGAGACCCTCCTCCCTCCCCTCCCCCCCCAAGGGGGTGGGAGTTTTGCTGGTATAAAGCCCGCATACAATGCACAGCAGGGCTTGGGGTTGCCTATTCCTGGGACAAGAGCAGCGCAGTGAAGGTGCGCTGTTAGCTGGAGAGCTCTGATCATCTTCTGCCGGGCCCGGGGCTGGGAGAGAAGCTGCTGTTAGCAGTTGTTCTGGGGGCCAGTGTTGTGCTGCTTCAGTGGGGAGCAAGGTTAGGGGCTCTGCTGCAGCAGCCTGCGAGAGAGGTGACGGTGGCAGAGACTGTGTATTTGCAATGATCCGGATAGATGACCAGATGCTGCTACTCTCTGGTGTGCTGATCCCTTTCTCACTCCAGAGGTGCACGTTTGCTCGCTCTGCATCGCACTGCAGTAAGTTAGCAAATCACCGGGTGCTTAGATTGATTGATTGCAGTCTTGAAAGCTTAGCTGAGGGGAATATGTGCGTGTATACATGGGAGGGGTTAGTAAGAAAGTTGTAGCAGCCATGAGTGCATTGGATGCTTCATGATTCATTAATCTTCAGTCAGTTCCTACTTAATGTCAAGTCCATTTGTCTTGTTGACCTATATCGTTTTGTTCATGCCGCAGCAAATGTCATGTTGCCTGTTGGCTTTTCATCAATTGTTAAATTCAATATACATGGTCTCTTAAGCATTCCGTGTGACTAATAGAGTAGTGAGTGGATGAAACAAAACATGCAACCGGAAACTTGAACTGAGAAGGCCCAACTCCTGAAACTTTCTGTTGCGGTGACAGCCTGTTTGTCTAAATGACTTTCCAAGAAGGAATTCAAAAATATTGCAATGTTGTATTTGCCTAAACTTTCAGATGTCTGAGGTCAACTTATTTACAGTTCGCTCATGTTTTACGAAGTCCAGTTGTGCTTTGATTCATTTTGTTGTATTAAAGAAGTGTGAAGTTTTTTTTTTTAAATGTCAGAAGTGTTCACATTAAATTTCTTATAATAAGTGCACTGTTTTTGAGGTGGATTAGGGATTTCCTCGGAACATTACAACATCATGAATATTCTTCCTCTTCCAAACAGGCAGTCTTTGAGTTCCTCTGGTAATAATTCTCATGGAGATTGTTTTATAGAGGAAAACCAATGACCTTTTGCAGTATTGGAAAAAAGGAGAAGTTTTAGTCATCTTTAAAAAACAATTTTAACAAGTTAGCATAGCTTCCAAAAGCCAACATTGTAAAAATATTTCAGCAAAAAGAAAAGGCATGGCAACAGAATGAAAAGAGTTAGCATTATTTCCACAAGTGAGGGGGGAGGCAGATGGGAGCTGGCGGAGGGGGGGGGGAGCCATAACTCAAAGCCCAGCTATTTTTAAAAGAAATGCCACACCCCTATTGAGGTTTAAGAACCTGTTTTTTTCCTCCCTGTTTTGTTTTTAAATGGATTTTTTTCATATGCAGAAACCACCCGATCACCATTGTCTCTGAAAATTCTAGGAAGTGCTGTAGGTTCCAAGGAGTGTCTTAGACCTATTTGAAAAATATCTCTGGATCCCTCCCAGGCTTTGCAGATGAAATGACAATTTTTGTTTGTATGTGTGAGTGAGAGAGAAATGACAATCCAGAAATACTGCATTGTGTGTTAAAAGGATAGGATGTACAGAATGACAGCAGCTTCTAAGAAATAGCTGACATACAGAAGCAGAATCTCTTACAGGGTTGTCATGATGCCCCATGTTCATTTGTGGGGGTGGAACAACATGGACATGCAAAATAACAGCTGTTTATCAGGAAATGAAAGTCCTCAAACAATGCTTTATTAGGGGACTAAAATGGAGAGGGGGGTAAACTCCCCCACCCTCTCAAGTTTTAAATATTTTGGGCCAAGAACTATTAACCCTTTTGGAATTAGTAGGATTGCACACATCTAACAGAATACATATTCTTATATTTGTCTGGGAGGAGGAAATATGTGCAGGATGCTACTTGCAGAGGCTGTTTCATAAGCTCATAGAATATGGTATTTGCAGTGTTGTTGTAGCTGTGTGGGCCCCAGGATGTTAGAGAGAACTGGTGGTATAGTAATGGGTCAGTATTAATACCTAGATGGATAGATAAATTGTTTTTTAGGAGTTTAAACAATCTGAGACTAGCAAAGCTATTACAGGTTAAAGTGTATTGTGTGATTTTTACTATGTACAAGGATTTTTTTACCACCACTCCTATGAGGCAAAATGTCATCCATGTGGTGCCTTTTTAGGATGCGGGTGAACAGCTCTTGACAATTGCTGAGATCACTAGAGGAGGAATGAAGAGAAGAGTGAAACAGCTGTAGGAAAGCTGCTAGAGCAGCATGTGCACCAAACAGGAAGTAGATTTGATTGATGTCTTTACAAACAAATTTATAATAGGCTGGCTAAGCCTATGGTAGTAAGACAACACTGTTAAACTTTAAAGACGGTCAGCTAGATGACAGAACTGGACTTCTGCTTTCAGTGCATGCTTACATTGTAGCATCTGTAAATGCTTTTGAGTTTCCCTTTTAAAACAAACTATACTTTTGCAATCGAGTTATTTGAAATCAAATAACTAGACGGAAGCTTATTTGAATGTTAGTATAACATTGATTTCCTCTTTGAATTGGCATGACCTTTATAATGCATTAGTGTATTAAATATACATTCCCCCACACAAAATTTTAACAGGTCTGTTTTTAGCAGGTATTATTTCTGGCATTTTCTCTGTTTTTATAATTAAATTTGTCACACAGAACATATTTTATAATGAAAGCTACGCACATATTATATCTCCCTACCCTTTGTCATTCCTTGGTCTGCTGTGTCTACTCTATGGTCAGTTGTTCTCCACTGTTTCCACAAGTGGAAGAGAGCAAGCAGGATAAAATACTCTGAAACCTGATAGTATGGGCAGTTCTTGCTTGGTGGCATGCTGTCCAGGAGCAAAGAAAACTTAAACAAGCTCCACAGATGGAAAGGGGATGGAATTCCTGCGGGGTATGGAATTCAGACCCATTCCCTCACTGTGATATGCCATCCCCTAAAGGGCAGTGTGGAGGGTGACAACATTTCGGGGACACCATAGGAATACGGCTCCCTGGTGGACAAGAGGCAGTTCAGAGGCACAGACCTCTGGTGGCCTCTTGAGATCGATTGGTTTTAGAGTCAAACTCCTTCTCTGTTCCACTAAACTCTGCTCCCATTCTCAGTGGGGATAATCACTATCTCCTCTCTTCAAAAAGAAAAGCAGCAATGGAACTGATCTCATCAGCCTTGTGGAAAAAAATGTGTACCTGTGCAAAGTAGTCTAAAGGCTACCCAGTCATAATGCTAGCAATTTATATACACTGTACTTTGGATAGTAGTAAATTACTACACAAGATGAAAGGCAGTGGAGAAAAATTGTAGTCCTTTAAGCAGGAAAATCACAATTGTAGGATGACTTGGTTCTTTAGTTGTAAGCTCTTTAAGGTTGGGAACTTTCTTCTATTTGTTGTAATGCTCCAGGAATACCTGTGGTGGTGTATATTATTAATAATAACCTGGAGTTTTCTTATTATAGTTCTCTACACACTGCCAAAAAAATTCTCTGTAGTAACATAGCTCTTCAGCACAGTAATTTTTCTGTACAATGGTTAGCATGATATGATAGCTTTCTAGCTGGACAAACCAATTAGTAATGCTGTGAAAAAGTTTAGAAAGTGACTTTTTTAAAATTCTTTTTCATGTGTCCGTACTTTTATACTCTGACGGGGAGAAAAAGCCACTCAGAAAATTCATATATTGGTCATTGAAACTGATATTACTAGTTTGTCTAATTTTACCTATTTTTTAACACCATTGCTAATAGTTTAATTATGCAGTGATGAAAATAAATGATTTGTTGAAGAAAAATGATTTAATATAATACTATTAGACAGCCTTGCTGAGTACACTGTCTGCTCATCTTCAAAGGAATATATACAGTGTGAATGCTTTTTTAAATCAGTATATAATAGTTCCAAAACATCAAATAAAACAGCTTTATACAATCTAAAACAAACATTTTCCTCTTTGAATTATTTTTTGCCTTTACATGAAGATAATGGAGGCTTTGTCTGAGTAATGTTTGCAATATTGGTCCTGAGGGGATATTTTTTTCTTTAGTTACTTTGACACACATTTGACATTTTAACAAATGTAGGCACTTTGTGGTTGCTTAATTATTAGTAGCAGTTTGGGATGAAAGAAAACAACCTGTGACACCATTGTGCTGTCCTAAACTTTTCAGGAAAAAAGAGAGAATTTACAAACACATCTGTCACTTAAGTGTTACTAATTAGAGTTCTAGTTGGTGGAATTCGTAATTTCCCCCCACCGCACATAAATTTTATCCTGTTTTAAATAGTGTTTCTATTATTTAATAAACTACATTTTTGAAAAATGACATCTAGGTAAGCTTTTTTTGTGTTTTAAAACATTTTTGTGCCACAAATGTCAGTTTCTCAGTATTGATCCTTTTGAATTTCATGCAACTTCAAAGGGAGCAGAAATGAAAATTTCTGTATATAATCGCAGAGGGATTTTCCTTCTCCTCTCCCTAGTTATTTTCAAATTTTATAAAAATATATTTTTTAAAGTCTTTCAGCTTCATTTGAGGACTTCGGATTTTTTTGACAATATTTTTTTCTTTTTGTAGTAATACAGTTTTTATTTTTTTTTAAATTAGAAAGTTCTGCAGAAGCTGTATGAATATTGGCAAATTGTTGTCATCAAAATTGTTAGGAGTTTTTGGTGACCTATATTTTGTTCCACCTGACAACTTTTGGCAAAAATAAGACTATAAATTAGACATGAAAGGAAAAAAAATGACTGATCTACTTAAGCACTGATCTACTTATGTGCCTCATTTTGATTGGAGTTTCCAAAAGCTCAAATTCACATCTTAATCATTTTCTCCTACTGCTATACTAAAAACGTATGACTGCAGATACACTGTAAAATAACTACAGGATAACTCAGAGTTACGAACACCTTGGGAATGAAGATTGTTCGTAATTCTGAACAAAACATTATATTTGTTCTTTCAAAAGTTTACAACTGAACATTGACTTACTACAGTTTTGAAACTTTACTATGCAGAAGAAAAATGCTGCTTTCCTTAATGTTTTAGTAGTGGGTTTTTTTTTTTGTTTTGGTCTGTGATGCTGTTTGATTGTGTACTTCTGGTTCCAAATGAGGTGTGTGGTTGACTGGTCAGTTCATAATTCTGGTGTTTGCAACTCCTGAGGTTCTACTGTAAGCTTGTAATGTTGGCTGTTAAAGTAGTCAGATTGAAATGTATACGGTTTTCTTGCAGATTAGGCTGAAAGCGTTGTGTATATACGAAAAAATTGCATAACTGTGCGATCCAATCTCCATGAAACTGATAGAAGAGGAAATTGACTTGAGGTTAGTGGACTAGTTTCACGATACACGGGCAATGCTGGCACTTACGTACATGTAGATCATTTAGTCAGAGCCCATGTTCATGGCCAGGTTATGAACGCTTTTGTCTCACTAATGAGTAGTTATGGGCATGAGTAGACCCACTGGATGTAATCCTGGCCCCATTGAAAACATTGTGAGTTTTACTATTGTCTTCAGTGGGACTACTTGTGTGATCAACAGTTAATCAATGCTAGTAAGGGGTTCATAGTCTGGCTTTTAAAGAGGGACTAGTACAACATGAGTAGAAGACAAAAAAAAAAAAAAAAATCAGTGCATTTGTCCAAAGCAATTTTCCCCCAAAGTATATATCATGCTGATTGCATCACATGTTGTGGGCCACCCTCCATGAAAAACTGCTCCACTTCCCAGTTATTTCTCTTGTGTGAGTTTATGAAGTGTTCCGTTGCAATGGTGATTTATACAGGGAACAGGATATGAACGAAATTTAGCAGGATTGTGCAATCCTGATCATGTGATATAGCCTCTACCATCTAAATAATTTAATGTCAAAGGAAACTGACTAATGCAAGTCATTTCCCCTCTACCACAAATGTATAAGCCTTTAGGTGTTCAAGAGTTGTCTCGTGAAATTGGCAAGAGTTGCCAGGACTTTTCGTCTTCAGCTCTTCAAGGCTCAGAATGGGCTTCAGGGATTCATTATGGGGAGGCATTCCTGGAGAAGAGTAGAGTCCAAAAGCACAGAATGGGGGATTCAGGTTGGCTAGTGGCTGTCTCTAGTTGACCTCTGCTGCTGCTTGTGTTTGTATTAGCAGTGATTTGAGGTATTGCATAACATATACAAAAGCCTCAATCCAGTGGGCATGTGAGTAATCATATTGAACACTAAGGGACTACTCAAATAAGTAAGGTTTTGCATGTGCTTATGTTCTTGTAGGATGGGGGCCATAGCATGACAGTGAGCTAAATTCAAACACTAGGGGCAGGAAATGGCAGGAGAGCAATGCCTGTGGCAAGCCATGCATTGAGGCAGCTCAGCCCTCCAAAGAATCACAACAAGATGGTGGCAGTTTTCCAGGGCCTTTCTATGAAAGGAGAAAAGTCTGTTTCCATATCTCTGGGACCTAAAGGTGGTGGCCATGAGTAGGCACAAGAGTATAACATTCCAAGGTGCAATCCAGACCAATGAAGGGTTGTGTGCAACTTTGGGTGCCTTACAATGCATTGCTGCTGTAGGTCCTAACCTGGGCCCCTCATAAACAGCCAAACAGCCTGGTCACACCCTGAGTGTCTTTGTATAGCTGCAGCTTGCCAGCACACTCCATTCACATCTGGCGTCCGCTAGCCTTGGTTACCAGTTGCAGAGTGACCTCAACACACTCCCAGTCCTGGATTTTCCTCAGAAAATGTGTGTTCTGCACTGTACAGCCCTCTTCTGGACTGTCCAGAAATTGGAGGTTCATTGCTCCTGTAAGGTGAGAATGTACAGCAGTTTGCTACTTTATTTGGAATTACCAAACAATTCAGTTTAAACACAATACTGAATTAGTTTTGATTAAAGAAAAAAAAGTTTACTTAACTACAAGCGATAGGTTTTAAGTGATACAAGTATAAGGCATTAAAATCGGAAATGGTTACAAGAGAAATAAAGAGTAAATGCTTTTAACTTAACAAACTAGACTTGGTTCAAGGTCAAATCCTTACTACATGTTCCCAGCAACAGGATTGACCAAATTCTCAGGTCAGAGCCCCTCCCAGAGTCCAACTGTCTGTTTTCTTTGTCAGGTGAAAGAGAGAGAACCTGGGATGTTTTTGCCCCTCCCTTTTATAGTCCAGTTACTCTTTGAAATGCATTTCCCTGCGGGTTACTCCTATATAAAGCTCCTTCCAGCTGTGAGGATGAAGCCAGGGGCTCTCGTGATGAGAGGTTCCATGTTATTGTTTGTTAAAATGCAAATTGATCTGTTCCTGCCCCTTTTTGAGCCATGGATATACCCCCTTCATTGCCACGATGGGAAGAAATATGAGGAGCCTGCAGCAGGGGAGGCTGGGCACAGAAATCCCAGATGAATGGTAGTCTAGAGTGGTGAATGACTAGTGGATACAGTGTGCTTATTGACTAACAACATGAAATGAATACGGAGTGTTTGATGCTTGAAAAAGAAGTAAAACACTATAATCGGTTGTGAAATTGTTGGTCTCTGAAAAATCACTAAAAACTTTGTATCAAAGACTGAAACCTCTCCATATCTTGTAATTTAGTTGAGGCATCCAGAGACTACAAAAGGAGCTCATGTGGTTATTTGTATGACCAGTCAAGATACTTTTCTAGCTCAGTTTGTATTACACAACATACTAGTAAACTTTGGAGGTTTTTACTTGTTGTGGTTGGTGATGAGAAAAATAATCTTGATAGATGACCCAATATTTCCAGTTGTATTTCTAATGCACAAGAGGAAATTCTAGCCTTGCTACCAAGAATTTCTGTGAATTCGTACTTAGGTTGGATGAACATAAGGTCACAGGCATGTCTTTTGTCATTGACAGAAAGAAAGAGGGATTTGTTGAACTTTACAAATGGACTTTTCTAAACTCTGCAATATTTAAAAAAAATCATATTCTAACATTTTAACATGCTGATAGATGTCTAGAGAAGAAAGTAAGCCAATAATAAGCATCAGAGGGGTAGTATGCACTTCTCTTGCATCTGAAGAAGTGAGGTTCTTACCCACGAAAGCTTATGCTCCCAGTACTTCTGTTAGTCTCAAAGGTGCCACAGGACCCTCTGTTGCTTTTTACCAATAATAAGCATACACCTATATATTGTGTTTTACATCTTTAAAGCACAGTACATATATTTGCAGAACCTAAATGATTTTAAAGAATTATTTGTAATTAATAAATATTGCATCTCTTTACATATTTCATAGCTAATTAAATAAATTCAAAGGCCATTTTGTGGAGACATATAATTATAGTGCATATTCCATATAAAATAGGATATAAAAAGTTGAAGATTGAACAATGGTTAAACAATTATAGGTTCAGAAATTTCAAAGTTAAGATTGAACAGTAACTGTTCTCCCTTATGTGATTGCTTTGATATGTTCTTTAATTACATGATCTACATATGATTTATCAAATAAAAAAAAACTCATTAGAGTAAGGTGGAAGGTGTAGGGCAGGAGTAAATAATTCTTGCAGCGATTTCAGAAGTAAATCTGTAGGGCTCTGCCCCCTTCTACTCAGCAATATATTGGGAGCTTTCTGCAAACTTAGTGTATAAGGTATGATAATACTTTAATACAATCCCCTTTCTTCAATAGCTTTATACTCACTGAGTTTGGCCATAGCATGGATTTTGATATATAGAGTGGGAAGAGCATTTTTCATGTCTGACTACATCATTTGGTGAGATAAAGAAGCTAAAAAGGTGGAAGTGTTAACTCTGATGCTGCGAGATATTTGCAGTTTCCAAGTTAATTAGAAGTCTCAGACAAGACAGAGCAAAGAATCCATTTGTATTTGTCCTCAGTCATCTACATTCATATTAGGATCTTAGTGTATGAACTCTTCTGTGCCACTTGAGATGGTAGAGTCCTGTTGTGTTACTGAAGTGTTTGGTGGGTTGTGGTGTGTTTTTTGTTTTTTTGTTTTGTTTGGTTGCAGAACATTCAATATGAACTGCTAAGGATTAGGTAAGTGACCAAACTAATTGTCTATTCACTACAGAGAAAAGATGGGGAATCAAATAAGTCTGGGAAGGAGGACCCAAGGGGCCATATTCTCCTTTACACTAATCCGAAGGGGGAATGGAAGAGGGAAAGTTCTGTGTCTACTCATTCTCTCACAATCTTGTGAACGCTTGTGGGAAGGGGTTGAACCTTTGAGCATCCACTCTCTGTTGCATACATCCCTTTAGCCCCTGCACATATTTCAGTAATAATTCCTACTGGCAGGGCCGGTGCTACCATTTAGGCCAACTAGGCAGTTGCCTAGGGCGCCAAGATTTTTTTTATTTTATTTTTTTTACAGCAGCCGCTGCACTGGAAGGGAGAGGGAGTCTGAGCAGGCAGCCCAGGGGTTCCCCTGGGTCCGAGCTGCCGCACGGATCCCCAGGCCGGCGGATGGGGAGGTGCCGCGGGGGGGTGCCTCAGGGTGGAGGGGGGGCGGGGAGCTGCCGCAGGGCTGGGGGGAGGGGCGCAAGGTGGAAGTTTTGCCTAGGGTGCGCAACTTCCTTGCACCGGCCTTGCCTACTGGGTCACCTTCGTGGCTGCTGATTTGAAAGACAGGCTAGTTGGGGTGGGAGGGGGAAAGGAGAGGACTGATAAGGTAGTGCAGAGGGGATGTATAGGCTGCAGAGCCAGCAGGGCTGGGGACAGAAGCCTTATACCCATTGTTTCCTTTGTAATTCCTTGAATCCTTCTTCTCTGAAGGAAGCATGTGTAAGCAACATTCGAAGGTGAATCTTGATTAATTTTGTAGGCCCTCAATCCTTCTCCCGTGAATTTTCCTTGGGAGCATATCATATGGCTCAAGGATTGGTAATTATAATTTTAGTGTTGATTCTGAAGCAGATTCCATTTGGTATCATACATCTTTTTAAATGCTTTTCCTTGTTAAGGCTTTAAAAACAATGCCATTACAATGGTTAGCAAGAGTCATAGGTTTAATATTAGATCTAAGTGGAATAATTGTTAGTTGTGAATCAGTTGTTTTTGGAAGCTATATGTATTACAAGTAGAGGCCCTTTCTGCCTTATCCTCTTTACCTGTATCATTTTTAGGCCCAGATACCGCCTAAAGGAGATATGTTGTCCTATACCCCTGTAGGTGAACAAATATATTGCCTGTTGCCAAAAACATTACAATAGGTGTTATTTCAGATGCAAAAAAAAAAAAAACCTTGACCATTTTTATATCCACTTTTGCTCTTTGGGGTCTTATCCTGCACCAGCAACACCTCCTGAAACACCACTGGGGCTGATAAGAATTACACTTCTTCTTCGAGTAGTGTCCCTATGGGTGTGCCACTATAGATATCTGTGCACCCCTGCACTGTCGATCGGAGAATTTCAATAGCAGTCCATCCCATCTGTGCACGCACATCTCTCCACCTGCATGAGGCTAGCCAGCATGCAGGGGCATTTCTCCCTCAGTTCCTTCTCAACAGCCCTAGGCTAGAGATGGATTTCATCACAGTAACTGAATGACACTTGCAATGTATTTGCTGCCTTAGGGAGAAGCACAATCCACAGAAGTGTGGTTGGTGCTAACAGCTAAAACCCAGGTCCAGGAAAGACAGAGAGTTAAGACTAAAACTCCTGCACATGGAGTAAGCCCTTCAACCTCCGGAGTCCCGGACTGAGACATAACTGCAACCTTCTATATTAAGATCAGGTGATTTTAAGAAAATGAGACAGTCACTAAAGACTGGTAAGAAGAGGTCTAAGAGTCCAGATCAAGCTGAAATGTTCTCTAGCTCTATCTTCAGTACCGATGGTGTCAAAGCCATCTAGAATCGGGCACGCGTGGTACCTAGCTGACAGAGGCAGTCGGAACACCCTCCAGATTTGGGTAGTGAACTATTAGGCTTTTACTAGCCAAATATGATTGTCAGAACTATACAAAATTGAACTTTATTGGGCAGCTCCCAGATGCATAGAAAGACCACTTCAAGGTTTTCATTAATGAAGGCCAAGTAGTGGCGAAAATGTCTCTGCAGTGCACATTGGACGTAGCCGACACAGCAGCGTGCTCTATCTACACACGCGGTGGTTATGAGGAGGGCATCTTCTTATGTGGAGGGCTCCATTTGTCCAGTTTCCCTAAGGAGGTCCAGACAACAGAGGACCTCCACTTTGAGGGACCAAAACTATTCGCTGAAAAGACACATGCGTCCCTCCACGTGCTAAAGGATTCTCAAGCGACTCTGAGATCCCTGGGGATATACACAGTGGCCTACAAAAGAAAATACAGTCCTCAACCACAGTTCAAGCTGAAATCATCACAGTACCTGCCTCAATATTCGTCAAAGAGATCGTACGAGCCACAGAGAGAGAAATCAAAATTCTCTAACCCCAACAATCAGGGCCACAACTGCCCATGTCTCAGCTCTCAACTTCAAAGTGACACTTTCGATGGGTTGGTCGTGGTGCCAGTAGAACACTCTTCTTACAATCTCATGCTGGAAAACCCCACTCCTCCTTTAGGAGATTGCCCATTCTGCAGCACCTGGGAACAGATAATCTTTGACAAATGGGTGCTGGAAATTGTCCAGATTGTATATGCCATCCACTTCTACCCTCCCCGTCCCAAACACACTTCCTCGTCTCTCTTCAGGGACCGTTCTCATGAAAGTCTACTATGCCAAGAGGTTAATCATCTCCTCAGTGTAGGAGCTATAGAGCTGGTACTCTCACATCTCAGGGGCAAAGGCTTCTTCTCTTGTTACTTCCTGATACTGAAGAAAAAGGGAGGTTGGAGACCTATACTGAATCTTAGAGCTCTCAACGGGTAGGCCAAAGCACAGAAATTCAAGATGGTTATGCTGTAAATGATTATCTCAGTGTTAGAAAAAGGGAACTGGTTCTTGGCCCTCAATCTTCAAGATGCATACTTTCACATCTCTATCATATTGAACTACAGGTGTTATCTCAGATTCACGCAAGGCCAGGACCACTACCAGGGCAGAGTACTCCCTTTCGTCTTTCCATCAGCCCACTGGGTGTTCTCCAAGGTCCTTTTCGGTAGTAGCAGCCCATCTACATTCTCAGGGTATTATGATTTTCCCCTACCTGGACAATTGCCTTCTCAGGGCGTGGTCCTTTGGAGAGGCCCAACGAATAGCTCAGATCAAGATTTATTTCTGAGACTGGGCATACAAATTAAGGATCAAAAATCATCCTTAGCATGGATTCAAAAACTAGAGTTCATAGGAGTTGACCTCGACTCTGTTCAGGCAAAGGCACTCCTACCACATCACAGATTTCTCAGTCTCTCTTCATTAATAGAGACAATACAATCCAGCCTTCAGATCTCACCCAGACACTGCCTTCAGCTTCTGGAGCACGTGACTGCAGGCACATCAGTCATTGCTCATGCCAGACTATGCATGAGTAGCCTCCATTCATGGTTTGGCTCAGCGTACAGACCAAACGAAGACAATGTAAACAAGATCCTCTTGGTGCCCACCATAGCGAAGCAGTCCTTGAACTGGTGGAAGGACACAATGAACGTTTGAGCGAATGGGATCCCTGTGCAGTCTTACCTGTCCCTTCTTCTGACCACCAACACATCCCTCATAGGCTGGGGAGTGCATCTCAATGGCCACACCTGACTATGAAGAGGTTTCTAAAAGGTATAGCAAACTTCTTCCCACAATCCAGGACCCCCGCTCTGCAATGGGACCTCAACCTAGTGCTAACGGGACTGACTAAACCACCATTCGAACCCATGGCCACTTGTTGGTTAACTCACCTTTCCATGAAGATGGCATTCCTCATTGCCATCACTTCTGCTGGAAGGATAGGGAAGATAGCAGCTTTGATGGCACATTCCCCATAAATGGTGGTCTTTCCAGACAAGGTCACGCTCAGACCACACCCAAAGATGACTCCCAAAATAACTACTGCACTTCACATGAATCAACTAATTCAACTCCCAACATTCTATCGAAAACATCATACGGATAACAAAGAGGCCATCCTGCATACGTTCGATGTGAGGAGAGCTTTGGCCTTCTTATACAGGACAAAGGCCTTCTAAAAATCTCCGGGGCTCTTCCTTTCAGTTGTGGATAGGTCAAAAGGTGTGGTGTGGTGATCTCAGCTCAGAGACTCTCCAAGTGGGTCTCTGTCTCCATTAAACTCTGCTGCCAATTATGGAGGGGGGGGGCAGCCACACTCCCCTCCCCCCCATCTTCAGTATGCATGCATTCCACAAGGTTGGTCTCCTCGTCGATAGCTTTCTCTAAGGTTATCCCCATTTCGGAGACATACAGAGCAGCTACATGGGCATCTGCACGTAGCTTCACAGAACATTCTGCCATTTTGATTAATTTCGCTTCAGATGCTCAGTTCGGTGCCTCTGTACCTTCACTTGTATCAGACTCGACTCCAAAGTCTCAGCCTCCAGCGGTAGGTACTGTTGGGGAGTTGCTTACAGTGGAGCACCCATAGGGAACTTGAAGAAGTTACTTGAAGAAGTTACTCACCTTGTGCCGTAACGATGGTTCTTTGAGATGTGTGTCCCTATGTTTCCTCCAGAACCCTCCCTCCTCCCCTCTACTTCAGAGTTTCCACTGCTTGACTCTGCGGTAGAGAAGGAACTGAGGGAGAAATGCCCCACACGCTATTAGGGCCATGAGTGTGGGATGGACTGCTACTGAAATTCTCTGATCGAAAGCGCAGGGGTGCACAAACACCTACAATGGAGCATATGTAGGGACACAGCCCTCAAAGAACCATTGTTACTGCAAAAGGTGAGTAACTTCTTCATGTGTTAAACTTGCTGTATCTACCCTAGCTGGTAATTTAGACACTGGTATCTGTCACACATTAAGCTAGCTCTGTACATGAAATGTTCATTGACATCCTTTGTACGTGACAATTGACATCCATTGGTATGTGGATCATGGGAAGTAGAAGAATCTCACTTTTGTGCTTACATACTCAGAGCAAGTCACAGACAGAATTTTACTTGGGTAAAATATGCCACGGACTCAAACTAGTTTCAAGGGCAGTTTTAAAAAAAGAAGCAGCCTTATATGATTACATCAACATGTATTCCCTGGCAGAAATCATATAGCTTCTTTATTTTCAAAATCTTTTTAAAAAACATATTTTGTTTAAAAACAGTTGTTTTTAAGGTTTTCAGATTTTTTTCTTTTGCTACCTTTAAAACATATTTCAATGCTCTAACTATCATTATCAAGTCCAAAGTAATTTAAATGGTTATTAAAAAATTTTATGAGTATAATTTTTATTGTTGATTAGAGGCTGAATTTCATCAAGCATTCATCATATACTGTAATCATGATTAAAATGTATAACTTCCTAAAAGTTATTACAGTTTAAGCCACTCTGAAATTAATTATAGGGGTTAAGGAATTTGAAAAAAAAATCTAGAGGAAGATAAAGCAGTAAATGTGGTAGTATTATTATTTTTTATATAACTAGTACAGCAGTGCAGAGACCCATCATTGTTTTTAACATCTGATAATTAGGATACTTTTACATAGAGCTAGGTGAATACTGCACAAACAACCTATTAATTTTAATTTGGAATTTTAAACAAATTCACTTTGACTGTATTTGTATCCTTTTGTGTTTACTTTCTGCAGATATTTGAGCAAATAAGTGTTACTGGCAAGATTGTTTTATAGAAACATTTTAAAGTGAATTTTAGAGACTATTGGGAGAAAACAACATTCTTGTATGTGACTGTTCTTACTGGAAGTCTGATACTAAGAGTTATGCTTCTCCATTCAGGAATAGACAAATACCTACCTGTATTTGTCCAATCAAAATAACTTGGATTTTAATTTCATTTTGTATAATTAATACATTTGAGAAAACTGTGATCTGCTCACAATTAGCTAAAAGACAAAAAAGTAATGTGTATCATAAACTGTTTTTTTATGAACTATTCACTCACCTTTAATTGTAAGTAATAAAACACATGAAAAAGCAACAGAGGGTCCGGTGGCACCTTTAAGACTAACAGAAGTATTGGGAGCATAAGCTTTCTCTCCCAATACTTCTGTTAGTCTTAAAGGTGCCACCGGACCCTCTGTTGCTTTTTCATGTGTTTTATTACTTACAATTAAAGGTGAGTGAATAGTTCATAAAAAAACAGTTTATGATACACATTACTTTTTTGTCTTTTAGCTAATTGTGAGCAGATCACAGTTTTCTCAAATGTATTAATTATACAAAATGAAATTAAAATCCAAGTTATTTTGATTGGACAAATACAGGTAGGTATTTGTCTATTCCTGAATGGAGAAGCATAACTCTTAGTATCAGACTTCCAGTAAGAACAGTCACATACAAGAATGTTGTTNCTGTTTTTTTATGAACTATTCACTCACCTTTAATTGTAAGTAATAAAACACATGAAAAAGCAACAGAGGGTCCGGTGGCACCTTTAAGACTAACAGAAGTATTGGGAGAGAAAGCTTATGCTCCCAATACTTCTGTTAGTCTTAAAGGTGCCACCGGACCCTCTGTTGCTTTTTACAGATTCAGACTAACACGGCTACACCTCTGATACAAAACACATGTAGTCTACCATTACATAACATCTTTAACCTTTTCAGTAGGAGTCATATAATTTAGTGGCATGTTGTGTGCATGGCTGTGAAATACTATGCTTATCTGCCACTTTCCAGCTGTAGCTTACAACCTACTCTGTGCCTTATCACACTGACATGTATGCAGAGCCATAAAATGCTGCAATTCAGATACATCCAATGTCAACGTATCCAGCAGTAGCCACTGCATTCATTGAATTTTGAACTTTGTCATATGATATTAACCTTGTAACACTAACCATGGACAGGTGAATGGGACCAGTGAAGAAAACAAATACAGTAACTCCTCACTTAAAGTCATCCCAGTTAACATTATTAGGTTGCTGATCAATTCGGGAACATGCTTGTTTAAAGTTGTGCAATGCTCCCTTCTAACGTCGTTTGGCAGCCGACTACTTTGTCCACTGCTTGCAGGAAGAGCAGCCCGGTGGAGCTAGCTGGTGGGTGGTTGGAACCAGGGTGGACCGACAGCCCCCCTATCAGCTCTCCCTATCAGCTCCCTGCTCCCCTAAGGTCCCTGTGCAGCAGCTGCCCAGCAGGCTAGCAATTGCAGCTGTCCCTTCCCCACTGCCATGTGCTGCTCCTGCCCTCAGCCTTGGAGCTACTCCCCGAGACTCCTGCTTGCTGTGTGGTGGGGAGGAAGAGGGGGGGCTAATGTCAGGGTGTCCCCCTCCCCCCTGCACCCCGCTTCTTCCCTGCTCTATGGAAGATGGGGTACACACGGCAGAGGGAGCTTCCAGGCAGCAGCAGCTGCAGTCTGGTCTCAGCCCGCTGATCTAATTAACAAGTCAGTGTACTTCTGACCTCACTCTTCATACTTAAAGGGGAAATGCGCATCTCTCTCTCACACACACACAAACACACACACGGTGAGTATCTGTCTGTCCTCCCTCCTTTCCTGCTGCCTTGTAGAGTGTGAGAGTTAGCCCTTGAGGGCTCAGCCAACTGCTACTTCATCATTTAGCAGTAAGGCATTTCCTGGGAAATATCCCACCCTCTGACTCCTCCACCTCAACCAAGCTTCACAATCATCCTCACTGTGTACCAGTATTAAATTGTTTGTTTAAAACTTATACTGTGTGTGTGTGTGTGTGTGTGTGTGTGTGTGTGTGTGTGTGTGTGTAATATATAGTCTTTTTTGTCTGGTGAAAAAAAATTTCCTGGAACCTAACCCCCTCATTTACATTAATTCTTATGGCGAAATTGGATTAGCTTAACATGGTTTTGCTTAAAGTCGCATTTTTCAGGAACATAACTACAACGTTAAGTGAGGAGTTTTTATAGCCCTATCAAATTATAGTACTCAGAATCTGCTGGTTCCAGTGTTGTTGTACAATTATTTTTCAGTTCACTTTTGAATTTATTCATGCTGAGTGATGCTTATATTTTGAACTTTCAGAATGCTGATTTGAGGAAAAATTGATATAAAGCTTGAAACCCTGTAATGTATAAATGTTCAGAAGGGGTCTTTACTTTTGTGGGTGGTATTTTGAGTCTGCAAATGAATGGATAGATGTCCATTCGCACATGCATTTAGTTACAGGCAATAAAGTGTGGGATATCATGGGGACTATGGCAGTCACAAAATTTCACACTAGGGTTAAGTTAAGGCCTATTTTCTGCTGGAAATTATCTAAATAGCATGAAATTTATATGCATGAGGTTTTTTCCTGTCACTAACAGCCACAACTTTTTTTTTTAATGGAACCATTTGTTCTGTGGATTATCCCAATGCTACATAAAGTTCTTGAGCACTGACGTTTGCCTTAACTTAAGGCCTTCACTTTAGCAGATATGTGAAACCCCTTCAACAGCCAGCTCCCAACCTGCCAAACATCTGAGGGAGCTACAGAAAGTAGATTTTCACCTAAAACCAGGATTAAATCATTCTCTAGGGTCTAAAGATTGCCCTCTTTCTTCATGCAGAACTGCCATTGATGTTAATGGGAATTCCATTCATGCACGGTAAGTGATTTTTTTCAGGCAGTAACATGGAAATAAGTAGTGAGTTGTACTTGAAATGCCTGTTGTAGTCCAAACTACATCACTGTTGGAGTTCCAGCATCAAGAGATATATGTGGATGTGATGTTAAGCATTTTTACATCCTGCAGTTGAATGATTCTTCTCACAATAGACATATCCTAAGTCACTTTTTAGAGAGATGCCTGTACACTCCTGAGAACAGCACTAGACTTTGGGTCTAAATAAAAAGAAAAATATACATGTTTGGGCAAGAGAAGATAGTTTTTAACCTAGAATTTGCTGTACTGGAGATGTCTTGGCAAACCCAACTTCTAGCAATAACAACATTTTTATTATACAGCCAAAAGGACAGTGGTTAGAAATGAACCTCAAGCCTCCTGGGGGAACTAAAATTCTCACTGTGAATCTTTAGGTCTGGTCATTTGTTGTGCTGCAATGTTGTCCCTGAAGTCTGTTTTACATTATTAGCCACCTGTGATTTTATATTCACTTTTTAAATGCTGCACAGATATTATGGCAACAGGCACATTAGAAACACCACAGAAAGCTAAAGATGTAGTTCATGGTTTAACTTTGTGACACACGTACTTTCTTCCTTTGTTCATTGTCATATCTAACCACCTACACAATGAGACATGGAAATACTGTCGACCTACATAAAAAATATAAAACCCATGAATATAAACCTCATCCTACAACAGTATTATAGAATCCATGACTACAACATCAAATGATTGTCACTATCAGTGCTTCACATCAGAATGTGTGCATCTGTGTGCTTTTGATTGGAGATTTTTGTCAGCCCTCATCTGCGCTCCACAAACCTGCCACCACTCCAGTTCCTTCTCATCCATCTGTGACTTGAGAAAGTGTGTTGTGGTGTGCCTTAGTTACCTTGGTTATTTTTATTTTTGTTTAGTGTTTTTTAACACAGGCTTGTGCTTTCATGGGGTTCCCACCCTCTTTCGTGGTCAGGGCCTCCACCACTCTCAGTGCCGGTCTATTTGTGGCCATTCCTACATGGGTTATGCCAAAGACCGCAGGTTTCAAACCCTATCAGAACTGTCATAGGCCCTTTCCCTTCAGCTATGGGCATTCCAGCTGCCTTGGAGAGTCTGTCATCCTCTCCAATTGTCAGGTCTGCTCTGGTTTCAAGAGCAGATCCAGAAAGCTGAGAGAAGTTAGGTTGAAATTGCTCCTCATGGAGTGCTCCCTGAGATTCTTTCCCTGCCTCAATCTCTTGGTATGCTCTGGCAATGTCTTCAGCGTGCACTCCAGTAAACAAAGACGGGGGGCAGCTTTGGACTCTTCAAAGCCTTCTGAGAGGAACATATTCCATTCCGCTAAGAGAGAGAGCCCAAAATAATGGAAAAGTCACCTTTAAGAAGACCAGGGAGCCAGGAGACCTTGCGTCCCCATACAGGCATTACTGAGGCTTCTGCCTCTTCTGGTTCTGAAATGCAGGTGTTCCCAAAAAAGACTTCCAGCACATTGTGTACCAAGAAGTCTCTCAGTAAGCAGCCATCAGAATCCTCCAAATGCAAGGACTCTTTGAAGAGCAAGGATTCCTCAAAGAAATAGTCCTTGGCCCCTACTCTGGTACCTTCTTCCTCAGGTTGTGGCCACAAAGAGCATACAGATTGTTCATCCATATAGTCTCTGGTACTGCTCGATGCTCTTCACCCTAAGGAACAGTGCCCAGGTTCCCTGGTACTGACTATGTTCCTCTCTTCTGAGGATCTTAAAGTCACAGAAGAGCCTGAATCTCTTCTGCTGAGGGTCAAGAGGGATTTCCTGCTGGTACTGACATACCCTCTGGAGCCAACATACCCTTTGGTGCTATGACACTTGCACACAGTCTTGATGGCTGGTACCAACAATAGTGACCCCTAGAGCTCCTCCCCTGAATAAGGGCAACAAAACTGTCCAGGATTCCACCATCTTCCCATTCCAGCCTTCCTCCCTTGAGATATTTCCTGAGGATGAGACCCCAGGAGCTAGTTGACAACAGACCTGTCAATCTTGGCAGGAACATCTTTTGGGGGTCCTTCTTTTCTTTATGCCCCACCTCAGTGGGCTTTTTGGAACCTTTGGGCCCTTTATAATGACTAATTCTACAGGGTGCCCTCATCAAGAGGACCCACCTAAATCAACTACCACTGGTACTTTAAGACCTTTTTCCTCAGGAAGACCTTTCAGAGAAGCAGGAGGTGAGTAGAAAGAGGAGACACCACCATCTAACAAATCATCCTCCTCCTCCTCTCCAGATGAGGCAGTTATGCCCCCTCCACCACCATCCTATGTGGATAACTTTAATACCTTTCAAGACCTAATGAAAAGAATAG
Source organism: Trachemys scripta elegans (assembly GCF_013100865.1). Lineage (NCBI taxonomy): Eukaryota > Metazoa > Chordata > Testudines > Emydidae > Trachemys > Trachemys scripta. The sequence continues at coordinate 52,858,781 of NC_048299.1, read as the reverse complement.
TAGTGGTCATGCAGATCCCCATGATGGAAATACAAGAACCTCCACATTCCCTGGTGGGTATTTTGCATACTTCCCCTCGAAGCAAGATTGCCTTGCCCATCAATGATTTACTACCACCAGCCAGTAGGACATGGCAAACACTGGCAACCATCCCACCCAAATCCCAAAGGGCTGATAAAAGTATCATGTACAGGCCATGTTGCAGAGTACCTTTTTCTCCCATCCCACCCCTAGCTCTTTGGTCATCAGTGCTGTCAATGAAAGCAATAGGTAGTATCAATCTCGATCGACCCCCTTCAATAAAGAACTTAAGTGTCTGGACCTTCTTGGCTGCAAGAGCTATTATTTTGAAGCGATACCAAATTCAAGGTTGCCAACAATTAGGCTTTGATTGCAAAATATGACTAAAAATTACAGCATCTTCTCACCTTTTATTGATCATGTGCCTGAAGACCAGAAAGAGCCGTTTCAAGCTCTCATTACAAAGGCTTCCCCACAGGCTTTTCTTGATGTATTGGACAAAGCTTTGAGCTCTGTGGTAGTTGCCATAGTTATGCATCGAGCCTTATGGCTGCAATTCTCTGGCCTTCCCAGAGAGGTACAAAATATTGTAAAGAACCTTCCCTTATGAAGGGCCTAAGCTGTTTAGTGATGCCAAGGATAGATCCTTCACCAGAGTCTTTGAGCAAGTGGCAACTCTGCCATCTTTCAGCATGTGCACACCTACAACATCCAACAACAATGTTATAGAATCTGTGCCTTCTATGATATGCATGGCAAACGTTCAGCTTTGTCAGATTTGCCAACCACGTCAAAAAGGGTGGTGGTGTAGGGATTTTGTTTTTTCTTTCTTTTTTTTTTTTTTAATTATTAATATGGATTTCTGAATAAATTTTTGTTGCATCTCCTAAACTTACCATACTAAAAGAAATAGATGCGAGATGAATTATGCATTAATTCCTTGGGATATATTAACTAGGCAATCTGATAAACGCATAAGAACATTGATAATGTTATGAAAACTCAGGACACCCCTCGATAATGGCTTTATGATAAAGTTAGTGAGGAAGCTAAGAGGAACTTTAGTTAATTATGGATGACACAAATGGATTTGTTCTACTTAGGTCTACTTTAGTGGGACAAAGAATAACTAATAGTGCCTAAAGCTTTTTTTGGCCGTAACAGTTGGCATACATGTGGATTGCACTCATAGAGTAGGATGTTATTCTACAGAGGGAGTCCAGACCCTTACAGTGGATATTCTTATATATGTATGTGCTGTAATGATGCCTTTGTACAATGTAGATACAGTTTCCTCTTAAACTTTAAGTTCCCTATTTTTTGTATTAAATCAGAGCCTTAAGGTTACTTCAGTGTTTATGCATAAATGTGGAAAGTTATCAGTATTACATGACACAAAGAAGTTTAGTTGCATGTCAAGGCTGAGAAACATCCTCAAGTGTTCCTACAATAGGATAAACAATAACTCTTTAATTTAAAGATTGATATCATTTGGGGGGGGGGGAATCTTCCCAGCAAATAGTTATCATTTAGTAAAGCTCTCTATCTGCTTCTTACCTTGATGTACAGTGGAGCTAGTTTGGCCAAATGTGTCCCACAGCAATGATCCTAAATGTTTGGTCAGATCTAGACATGTAGTCCTCCTAGGTACACTCACCCTTTTGATGACCAAAATGGGTGAAAACAGTAATTGATTGGCTCCTGTGCTGTTGCCACCAACACTATTCCCAATGTAGCTCATGAATGGGGTTGAGGTGGTCTGGGTCAAAAACAGGGATTCCACTGGACTCTAAACTTCAATAGTTGTGTTAGGTTGCAGGTATTTGTCCTTACTCTTAGTCCTGTCTCAGCCCCTTGTAATGGAGAGAGAGAGTGTTGCTGCTGGGCCTGGGAATAAATGGGGATGTTAAATGGACTGATTTCACCTGTTAGCCTCGAACTTGTTTTAAGAGCCATAAGTCATGAGGACCCTTGTTTATCTGTTACTCTTAGCTGTTTGCCCCTGTTCCTCCTACTCGTTAAATGTAATAAATGTACACACTCTTTGAGACTATGTGAAGAATAAGGGAAGTGCTGGGGCTATGCTTTAGCCAATGTTTTCTAAATGCTAAACTTTCATGATCAAGATATCGAGAATATTTAAGTTTAGGGGGAAAATTACTTTGGGCCATATTGTTTCATCTCTGTTTGAAGCAGAACATTCTCCTCTGAAGTCATTCTGCTTAAAGGCACATTATGGCCCTTTGTAATGAAAGCAATGTTTGAATGGTTTGTCTCAGGGCAAATTTACCACAAACTAAGCAATCATGATGTTCTATAAGAGAGCATAGCCATGTTTTGCAACTTTTGATATATTTTAGAAATATGTATAACTAAAACAAGGCTTCAGAGTAGCAGCTGTGTTAGTCTGTATCCACAAAAAGAACAGTACTTGTGGCACCTTAGAGACTAACAAATTTATTTGAGCATAAGCTTTTATGGGCTACAGCTTATGCTCAAATAAATTTTAGTCTCTAAGGTGCCACAAGTACTCCTGTTCTTTTTAAAAAAAGGCTTGTTATTTTCATTAGAGCATTTTGTGGGCTATTAGTGTAAATTGAACATTAATTGCTTTGGCTGTTCAGAAAAAAATGCACAACTAAATTTTAAAAGTGAATGAATATGTAACATTTGTGGGGATTGTAAGTAGAAAAGACACATTGGGCCCTTTCAAAATGATTATTTTAAAGTATGAATGTCAACAAAAATGACGTTTTTAAAAAAGGTATCTTTCTACTGCATTAATTATGTATTATAAGGTATATTGGGACCTGTGTTCCCTCTAAGCTGTACGGTCCAATGGCTGCCCAGGAGCGATTCAAGTGTCATGCACTTGATTAGTAGAGCCGCGCACATCCGGCACCGTGTGTTCAGGTGCCCCTCCCCATGTTGCTTTGTGGGCACATTGCTCCTGCCCTCTGCCTTGGAGCCCCTGTCCAGCTGCTCCTGGGATCCTCCTGCTGGATGTGCGGAGGGGAGGGGAGTGCTGATGTCAGCATGTCCCACTTCTCCTGTACCCCACGTCCAGGGGGGACAGGGCTCAGGAGCAGGAGAGCTGCTGCGGTATGAGATGTGAATAAGCCTTCCAGGTGGTGTGAGAATGCCTTAAAGAGACAGAACATGGCTGTGATTTTATTCTTTCAAAGTGTGTTATTTTAGTGTTTTGACTGGTCTATGCATTTCATCATTTTTATTTCTCCTACACTTAAATTTAATTCTTTTAGTAGTGAGTTCTAAAACACCTAACCTGCCCTGGCAGGAGTAATTATCCTTATGGTAACTTTTTAAAAATATATATTTTATCTAGGTTTTTTGTTTCTACTGGTGGCGCACATCCACACATTTCCTCGGTGCACATAACAAAATTCATTCTGAACATGAATGGAAAAAATTAGAGGGAACAGTGATTGGGACATCAGTAAGCATGGCACTTTACAAAGATAGAGATCAAGTCTACCACCTTTACCTATTTTGTTGTTGTTCCTTACTATGCAAGTAGTCCCATTGATTTCAATGAGGCTAATGGTGGGGAAAGGTATTTGCTAATGTAAGTTTAGCAGAGAACAGACTACAGGGTAAAACGTGTTATTTTTGTCTTTAACCAGCTGCCCTCATTGAAGTCAGTGGAGATGCACAGGTGTAAATTAAGACCGTTTTTGGCATTTTGTATCTTGCTATTCACTTATTTTGATGACAAATTTTTATTTCTGTGTCACTGTTGTAGAGCAAATAGCCATAATAAAATATTATTTGAATCTGTTCAGTTCTCTCCAGCATTTTTTTGGGGCGGGGGGGGGGGCGGGGAGAGGAGGGAGACAGGGACTACTAGGGAAAATGGCAAAGGATATAGATCATTCATCTCTTGGTCACTGAATTTAGACCATATTAGTAGTGATCAAAAATTGTTGCCATCTGCAGTTTTTGTTGGCCAATGTAAAATAAGTTAGTGCTCTTACCACCTTCCTTAGTGGATAGTTACAAAAATGAACATCACAGTTGCTGTCCTCATTATCAGTCTTGGCAGAAGGGACAAGAAATAGACATGGAGACTGAAGTGTCATCTCACTTTTAAAAGTGGGTCTCTCTAGGTGAGGGCTAAAGCACATTTGGGCAAAGAAGCTTTTAATTCTATTGGCCATAGCGCAGTGGTTTTCAAACTTTTTTTCTGGCAACCCAGTTGAAGAAAATTGTTGAAGTCCGCGACCCAACAGAGCTGGGGATGAGGGGTCTGGGGTGTGGGAGGGGCACAGGGTTGGGGTGTGGGGGTGAAGGCTGCAACGTGAGGCCAGGAATGAGGGGTTCAGGGTGTGGGAGTGGGCTCTGGGCTGGGGGGTTGGGGTGCGGGAGGAGGTCAGGGCTCTGGGCTGGCGGTGCAGGCCAGGGATGAGGGCAGGGGATTGGGGCGTGGGCTTACCTCAGGCAACTCCCGGTCAGCAGCGCAGCGGGCATGCTAAGGCAGGCTTCCTGCCTGTCCTGGCACCACGGACCGCGCTGCGCCGCCGACTGGGCCATTAAAAGTCCTGTCAGTGGTGCTGCCCGGCTAAGGCAGGCTAGTCCCTACCTGTTCTGACACCGCGCTACACCCTGGAAGTGGCCAGCAGCAGGTCTGGCTCCTAGGTGGAGGTGCGCAAGTGGCTCCACATGGCTCTTCTCTCCCCCCCCCCAGCTCCCATTGGATAGAAACCAGCCAATTGGCGTGCGGAGCTGGTGCTTGGGGCGGGAGCAGTGCATGGAGCTCTGTGGCCCCCCGCCTAGGAGCTGGACCTGCTGCTGGCCACTTCCAGGGTGCAGCGCGGTGTCAGAACAGGTAGGGACTAGCCTGCCTTAGCTGGGCAGCACCACTGACAGGACTTTTAATGGCCCAGTTGGCGGTGCTTACTAGAGCTGCCACAACCCAGTGCCTTACATTTCACAACCCAGTACTGGGTCGCAACCCGCAGTTTGAAAACCGTTGACATAGACCGTTATTTCCCCCTTTTGTATTTGATTTGTATTTGATTTTTCCTTGCTAACTGTAGTACTTTGCAGTTGTCTTTATTGAATTTCATCTTGTTGATTTCAAACCAGTTCACTTATTTGTCAGGGTTGTTTTGAATTCTTATTTTGCCCTTCAAAGTTTTTGCAACCCCTTTCAGGTTGATGTCATCTGCAGATTTTATAAGTATACTCTCCACTCCATTGTCCAAGTCATTAATGGAAATGTTGAATAGTGTCAGACCCAGGACTGACTCCTGTGGGAACCAACGAGATACATCCTTCCAGCTACTGCTGCTGATTTGCTCTAAAACTATAGGTAATACGTTTACTTTGCCATTACAGTGTACATTTAATTTCTCATTCTATAGGACTGTCATGCATAAAAAGTGTTTTTTTTTTAACTTAATAGTAATATTTAATGCAGTAATTAACCTCGAAGGATAGTTTTATTTTTTTGGGCTATGTACATCAAATCAGTTCTATTTATTATATTTATGTTGATGTGCCCAGAACTGTATTTTTTCCATGGAGCCTCACCCAGGAGCCTTACTGCCATGATGAGGGCATCAAACCATGTCACTCCAATGGGAAAATGAGGGCCGATCCTCACAAAGTGTTCCTCATGGACATTTCCTCCCCTGAGCTTTCTTCTGTAGGTTTTTCCACTGGAGAGGACTGCTTTGGGGCTTGATTTGAACATGTAACCATCATTTAATAGATCTTTATCAATTTATGCTCAGAATAACAATTTTTAAATTTTTTATAGTTGGTGTGGAATGTCCTACAGGTTTGAAAATAAGGTTATTTTAAAAATCCACTGGTCTGTTGATACGAATCAACACAAAAATAACATTTTGTTCTTATTTGTACCCTTTGCTACCTCTGTCTCAGTAATTAATTAAATGACAAAGCCTCAGAAGTCTGCTGACATGAATGACAGTGGTGCGTAAATAACTAAACAAAAGCCATGTTAATTTCAAGGTCCATTAAAAAACAAGGGGAAAAGATTTGCCTAAAGAATATAAAGGGAAGTTTATGCATCATAAAATTTTGTTAGGTAACTATTTACGAAGAGTTGATAAACATTTAAAGTTATGCACTATAAATGACACGTGAACAAAAATTCTCAAATTCTAGTAAAATATTAATAGTGATAAAATATGTTTTAGAAAAGGGGGGAAGGGAATTTAAAAATTGTTACAAATATGTAAGAAATTTGATATGCAAAACCTGTGGTTTTTAAATTTTTTGAAGGAAGATGTATACTTCCAGTTCACTGCAAAACCTAACTTCAGTAGTTCAGCTGAGTCAGTTTAAGAAAACACAAGATGCTCTGACACAGACTTCCTGAGTGATCTTAGATAGGTCACTTAGGATATGCCTATACTGTGCAGTTTGTGTAGACATATCCAAGCTGTCTTGGGCATTGGAGCAGTGAAGCCTTGAGTTAGGCTCCTAGGCTCCCCGTACAATATATGGGGAGAGTTAGGTGCTTAAGGATTGGATTTTCCAAAGTCAGCAAGCTGAGCTGGAGCTGCCTAAGCTAGCCAGGAGTGAAGTGCAGAGGAAAAGGGGTAGAGCGTAGGGCTTACATCTTTAAAGATACATAGGTGCCATTGATCTCGGCCTTAGGCATCTGAATGACAGGCTGGAGGGAGGCACCTATGTCTGCTCAGGACTCCCAGCTATGAACCCTTTTATGGAGTAATGTGCCCAAGCCACCTCATCCCTTTCTTGCAAAAAAAGAAACAAAACAGAGAGAGACCTACTCCATTATAGCTAGTAGCCCAGTCTTTGGGGCACTCCCATGCAGTATAGGAGACTTGTTTTCAAATCCCTGCTCTGCTTGATTTGGAGCAGGTGGCCCACAACCCACTTAAGTGCCCTAACCCCAGCCTATTGGGTATTCTGGGGTAGGGCTCTCTCAATCTCTTTTGTTGAAGCTTTTCACTTTGTACAAACAAATTTAATAAATATTCTTTGGGCCAGAGAGAGAGGAAAGATGAGAACTGGCTGTACCCTGTGGTTAGAACATTTAGCTGGGATCTGGGACAGTCTGGTTCAAGTCCCGGCTCCATTAAATACTTGAACTTGGGACTCCCACAACCCAACCCACACACACACATTCTTGCTACCTGCTGTCTTTTGTAGGGGTGTTTGGAACATGCCTATTGGAGTGGGCTCTACAGGCAAGATAGGCAGGGAAATGCCTAGTTTGAGAATATCACTAGATTAAAATAAAGTCCATGTTTAAGTACTTTGTTGAATCCGGCGGGGCCATGTGATACAGGTGTAGATATGGAAATATACATGTTAAGTATATGAATCACATCCGTATTCCCTAAAAGGGTAATAAGTAAGAATAATATAATGGTAATAGTCTCACTTAACCTCTTCATCATGTTATCAAGTTGATTTTATATTAAATAACCTAATGAAATATGTGCTGTTTTCCCTTAAATAGCTCCTTGTTGTTTTGATGGTTTGTTTATCTGAAGGTTAAGAAAATGGCAACTACATGTATCATAGTAGTCTGTTGAAACAACCCTTTTAAATCCCCTTGTTATAGTTTCACCTACAAGTTTAGGTTTAGTCATGCTGGATTTTCTGCTATAGATATTAACCATCAACCATGAAATCTGAGTGGCATCTTTTTAGTTTTAATTCATGAAAGAATTAAACAATGGAGGACTCAAGATTGAAAGTGGCCGGAACATTTCACTTCTAGATCATCAGTTCATCTCCGAACTGGGGACAAAGCCAGTGAGAGAAGGTTACTGCAGTCTGACTGCTCTTTCTCAGGCCCATGTGAAATGAGTTGGTAGTCTTAGTTCAGTTCCTACTGGACATGCAAGCCACCACCACAATTGGTACTAAATTACCAATTTGTTGGCAGTATCCGCAGATGGGCCGAGATCTAAATGTGCACGTATCCTCAAATACTCTCTTCCCCTTAGAGGTGGTAACTCCTGAACTGAGTTGAGGCACATTGGTGAAATGGTGTGAAGATGCTTGCACTGTTGCTTGCATTTTTAACAGGTTTCATCTTTGTATTATAGTGTTCTACGCTAATAACTGCTAAAAGGAGATTATGGTTCATGGTAAAATATTCAAAAGTCAGGAAATGTTAATGCTAAGGTGACATCTGCTACCTTAATTCTGCTTTTATTGTGTGTGCATTACAACACAATATTTGATTACATAATCACATACTGTTTCTCATATAATACAAAAAAGCCATAAAAAGTTAGTGTCACAATTGTATTTTAATCCTTAAAAGTGACTTTTGTCTAAAAGATTACGTGATAAATTATGACAGCTGGGTGTTACTTGATTGTCAGGAATTACTGTCCATAACATTTAATATATTTTTATTATCTGAAAGAATAATAACACTGGTTTACAATTTTTGAGAAGTCGTCTGCTTCAGAGATAAAATGTGCTATTTATTAAGTATTTTGATGTGCTGAATTCAAATATGACAATTAAAACAACTGATTGGCTACTGTTTCTAAGATATTTAAGTTTTTACATTTTATGTCTATGTATATTGTGTAGATAGTAGAGTTTTAATCATAAATTGTAAACCTAGGTCTTTTCATGTGTTTATGGTTGCTTTACATAATAATATTTCACCTGTCCTGTTTATGTAACACTTTAAAAATCAGCAAAAGGGTTATATAAATAAAATTTATTATGAAACAAAAGGCAAAAAAATATTATGTACATAGTTTAGTCCTATTCAGTGTTTACTCAGCACTTCTTGGCTTCTCTCTTGTATTCATTAAATGGAGCATCTCTTGTCACTGTCCAGCAATAGTCTGCAAGCATTGATGGGCTCCATTTGCCCTGATAGCGTTTCTCCATTGTTGCAATGTCCTGGTGAAATCGCTCGCCGTGCTTGTCGCTCACTGCTCCGCAGTTCGGTGGAAAAAAATCTAGATGAGAGTGCAAAAAATGTATCTTTAGTGACATGTTGCAACCAAGGCTTTTGTATGCCTTGAGGAGGTTTTCCACCAACAACCTGTAGTTGTCTGCCTTGTTGTTTCTGAGAAAATTTATTGCCACTAACTGGAAGGCTTTCCATGCCGTCTTTTCCTTGCCACGCAGTGCATGGTCAAATGCATCATCTCGAAGAAGTTCACGAATCTGAGGACCAACAAAGACACCTTCCTTTATCTTAGCTTCACTTAACCTTGAAAATTTTCCACGGAGGTACTTGAAAGCTGCTTGTGTTTTGTCAATGGCCTTGACAGAGTTCTTCATCAGGCCCAGCTTGATGTGTCAGGGTGGTAACAAAATCTTCCTTGATTCAACAAGTGGTGGATGCTGAACACTTTTCTTCCCAGGCTCCAATGACTGGCGGAGTGGCCAATCTTTCTTGATGTAGTGGGAATCTCTTGCACGACTATCCCATTCGCAGAGAAAACAGCAGTACTTGGTGTATCCAGTCTGCAGAGCAAGCAAGAGAGCAACAACCTTCAAATCGCCACAAAGCTGCCACTGATGTTGGTCATAGTTTATTCACCTCAAAAGTTGTTTCATGTTGTCATAGGTTTCCTTCATATGGACTGCATGACCAACTGGAATTGATGGCAAACATTGCCATTATTCAGTAAAACAGCTTTAAGACTCGTCTTCGATGAATCAATGAACAGTCTCCACTCATCTGGATCATGAACGATGTTGAGGGCTGCCATCACACCACGGATGTTGTTGCAGGCTACAAGATCACCTTCCATGAAGAAGAATGGGACAAGATCCTTTTGACGGTCACGGAACATGGAAACCCTAACATCATCTGCCAGGAGATTCCACTGCTGTAGTCTGGAGCCCAACAGCTCTGCCTTACTCTTGGGTAGTTCCAAATCCCTGACAAGGTCATTCAGTTCACCTTGTGTTATGAGGTGTGGTTCAGAGGAGGAGGATGGGAGAAAATGTGGGTCCTGTGACATTGATGGTTCAGGACCAGAAGTTTCATCCTCTTCCTCGTCTGATTCAAGTGAGAATGATTCTGGTGCATCAGGAACCGGCAGTCCTTCTCCGTGGGGTACTGGGTGTGTAGCTGATGGAATGTTTGGATAATGCACAGTCCACTTTCTTCTTTGACACACCTTTCCCAACTGGAGGCACCATGCAGAAGTAACAATTGCTGGTATGATCTGTTGGCTCTCTCCAAATCATTGCACCGCAAAAGGCATAGATTTCCTTTTCCTGATCAACCACTGGTGAAGATTTGTTGCACAAGTGTTGCAGCATATGTGTGGGGCCCACCTCTTGTCCTGATCTCCAATTTTGCAGCCAAAATAAAGATGATAGGCTTTCTTAACCATAGTGGTTATACTGCGCTTTTGTGATGCAAAAGTCACTTCACCACAAACATAGCAGAAGTTATCTGCACTGTTCACACAAGTACGAGGCATCTCTGCTCACTTTGGCTAAACAGAAATGTGTCCCTTTG